>NC_077234.1:140400856-140700856 GCF_027887165.1 Monodelphis domestica | reverse complement strand
AGTGGTGGACTTAAGAGAAATTAGGATATATTCTCAAGGAGTAAGGAGATGAGAGGTAGTCCTTAGATGATTGGTCAATCTGGATTTAGGCTTTTGTTTTAGCAAAAATCAATTTTTTCTTTAAGACTGTGAAAAGATAGAAGGCCCTGAGAACAAATTGCAGAATGTATAGAAGCCTGTTCACAAGCATGTGACCTCTTGGGAAATGGGTCTGTGGTAAAAATATTAAAGATTTAGGGAAATGATTAAGAATGCTTATGGATGTGTCATCTTTTAGATATTCTGATAATGGTACCTTGCATTCACTTTACAATTTTCAGAGAACTTTCTCACACACCATTTCATTTAATCATCACCATAACCCTGTAAAGTAGAAAGGATGAGTGTTATATTGTTTTATAAGTGAGGAAAATGAGGACCACAGAGGTCAAGTGAATTACCCAGTTGTTAGAGGGGTTGTTAGTGTCCAAGTTGAGACCCTGATCTTTCAATTTCTAGTTGAGTGCTCTTTCTACTTTACTATTTGTATCATTCTTACTCTTTACATATCAAAATTTACAAAGTATGTGGTATAAAGATAAAAAGGAACCATGATACATAGGCTGAACTTTAAATCTTATACACAGTATTGCTCTGGCAGTAACAGAAGATGCATTAAGTGCAAGGTTACACAAAGAAATTGTGATAATGGCATCCTAGAAAGAAATGTGAACAACAAAAATAAGTGGAAACAGGTCTATAAAGACTCAATGCTATTATGTCCTTGTGTTTTTATTTAATTTTTTTTAAAGAAAGCCAGAAAAATCATTCAAAAAAATAAAACAGAGATACAGAAGAGGAGACCAAAGAAAATGTTATAGTACTTTATCAATAGCACATTTTGGTCCAATTAGAACTTTTGGTGTGAAATTTAAGGGGGAAAACATATTTCCCCCCACCATCAATGAGGAAATAATATTTCAGGAATTAAAAAAGCAATTTTTGGTGCTAATTGTCTTGTAAATATTTTATACTAGGGTAAATGGGTGATACTCAGATACTCCTCATAGTATGTTTAGATTCACTAATGGCATTTGTTTTCTTCTGATGGTCCTATGTAACAATAGAAAAAACTTGAACTGCTAGCCAGTGAATTTGCCAGTGAAGGAGGAAGGATTAGTTGCAATTGATATTCAATTTTATTTTTTTAATTTTCAAGTTTCAAATGCAGAAACAAGAAGGACTTCAAGGAAGACTGAAAGTAGTAGGGAAAAGCTGAAATTTCTACCAGCTCATGTTGGAAGATTGATGAAAAAGTGGTTTTCAGGGGGGAAAGGAAAAAAAATTTTAATATAATGAAAGACCTATGAAAGGGACTTGGAAAGGAATATAAATAAATGGATCAAAAAGGATGAAGTCATGTAAAAAAGCAGAATTATGTGGCAAAACACCAAAGTTATTTAAAATCATAATTGATAGACTTGAGATGTGGATATCAAAAAATACAAAAAAAAATCTTTAAGTGAGCCTGCTTTCCAAATCTTTTGTTGCGTTTTCAAGCATGCCTGTATTTTTTTAAAAAATGAAAAAAAAAAACCTGAAGCAGTTTTCTTCCTTTTTTTCCTTTAAGTGCTACCTTTCATATTCAAAAGCAATATAGTTGACAAGCCATCAATAGGCAATACTTTGAGCTGTCTTCCTACTGTTACAGAATTACCTCCCCTTCATATTTGTGAGATGGGTAGTTAGAGTTATACATGCAGTTTATAGCCTTGTAACAGAGCCAAGGATTTTCCACAAGGTCAAAATGAGTATTAAATATTTTGCCTCCTTAACAATAAGTTTTAACCAATTAAACTAAGATTCTACCAAAAATCATTTAAAAATAATAATATTCATTCATTTATTTATACATATTTATAATCCCTCCCTCTCACTAATTCTGTTTTACTGTATAGGTAATCGACCATAGGTTTCATATTATATTTTTCTCTCTAACCAAAAATATGTGCCTTAGGTGTTATTTGGCTTCTCCTCCCATCCCTCAACCTGTATTGTCCTTCCAACCAAGTTTGCTTTTTAGACTGTTAAGACTAAGGTTCATTCATAGTTCAAGGGCTTATGTTTGTGTGATACTGATTCCAGTCCTGCCTTTTCTCCATTTAAGTTGCCCTGAAAATACATTTTTTATTGTACTTATTTTACTTATTCTAGTGCATTGTCCATTCCAAATGAACCCTAACCTTGGATTTAGGGCTGTTCATCCACTTAAGAATTGAGAAAGTGTACTGCTACTTCAACCAAAAACAGAGAATTATAGTCTATAATAAAAATACCACCTTGATTTTCAGGACATGATTTGGAATCCAAGTTGTCTCACTTACTGTTCATATGAACTTCAGGGAGTTCCTTGACTTTCTGGTCTCAGTTTCCTTCTTCTTTAAAGTAAATTAATTAGATTCAGTGATGTCTAAGGTCTCTCACACAGTCATATATTTTTAATATTATGAAATTATATTATAAAATGGGTTTTAAGAATAATAAGATATTCTTTCATGAAATGGATATGTTCAGGGTTTAATCAAGAGGCACAATGGTTGAATTGAATTAATTATATACTCCTCTTTTGTATCCGTAACTATAGCTTATAATTCTTGGCTTGCCCTGTTTCCCTCAATCAGATATCATGGACTACCTGCACCAGAAAGACCGGGGTTGTACCAAAGCTATGGTTCAATGCTGTCTTCTAGGTTCATATTTGTTAACCATGGCCTACTCTATTAATTTCTCCTTTACAGTCCACCAGAAACACGTCTGTATGAACAGAATAAGGCCAATTCCTATTCCATTTGTAATACACCTTGAAGACTATGATCTTTACTATTCTTCTACCGTGCACTATTATGCCTAAGGCTTGTATTATTTCCTTCATAGCATTATATAAGTCAATCACTAGCCATTAAGGTGGAAAGTAAAAAATATATCCCCATCTCCCTCCTATGTCTCATCCCCATCACCCATAACCATACTCCACCCATGTTCCACTCTCACCTTGGTTGATCCTTACACTATGCCCTCTGGAATTCCCATTCCTATACTATTCCCATTATTATTCCCACTGTAAACAAACTCCCTTAATCTTGTATCACTTTCTTTCATACCTTCTCCACCACCTTAGTTCAAACCCCAGTCAGCTCCCATATACATTATTGTAATTGCCTCTGAATCTCTTACACAAGTCTCCTCCCCAACCTCTACCTTTCCAATCCATCTATATATTGTTTCCAAAGTAATTTTCTTTAATGACAGATCTGACTAAAGTCCTCTATACATTCAATGCCAAATGAATCATTTGCCTCTAGAAAAGCTTAACCTTTGAAAGTTTAACCATACAACATGACCCCAACCTATCTTTCTAACCTTACTGGACTTTACTTCCCACCTGAAGCTTTGCTATCAAAGCAAATTTTCCTTCTCTCTGTTTCTCACACATTCCATTCCATATATCATTTCTTTGCATTAGTATTGATTGTCCCAAGTGTCTACAATGAGCATTATCTTCTCTCTCTGCCTCACAGAATCCCTCTCTTCCTTTATGATCCATCTCAAATAGCATTTTCTTCACAAATGCATTCCCCAAACCCCCAAGTACAATTGCCTTACTTCCAAAAGTACCTTTATTTTTAATTACTCAGTATAAATGTTCATGTATTCACTTAATACTTGTGTTGCATATATTTTTGTACATATCTCTCATTAAAATGTAGGATCCTTGGGGTAGGGATTATTGCATTCATCGTTTGTGTATCCACAGAAATGAGAATGATTCCCTGACATATAATAAAGATGTATCAGTTATTTACTTGACTCATTTTTTTCTGTAAAAAAGAAAAAAATGCATTTAATCAAAATACCAGAGAATTGAAAAATGCAAGGAAAACCAAATCCATTGTAAGGAAAGTGATAAGTATCCAACAAATAGTAAGATAGAATAACTGACAAGTTGTAGGAAGGGGCCAACTAAAACTAGTGACCCAATCAACACATTTCAAAACTTTCCTCAGCAATGCTCAAGAGCATGAGATTGGGAAAACCAGATAATAAAGGGATTCTTACGGTTAAAAAAGTGAATAATTAAATAGGACAATTTGTGTGAAATGAAGTTGTTTAATTTAAAATTATATGATAGTATGTAATATGTAGAATATATATAAATATATAAGCTATTACAATGGGACATAGTGTGACATAATAAGAACAATGAATGAATGATTTCAGAGACTGAGGTATTATCACTTGATTTTTAGCTGAGGAAATAATTTGTCTTTGTGTATGTCCAGAAGAGTAGCATTTCTCCTGGAAGATAAATTAAAGAAGTGTTCACATATCTTTTGCTTACATCCTATAGAGTATAAGAATAATAAGAGAAGGAATGAAAAATATTTTATTAATGGCTTTACATGTGCCAACTGTGGTAAGTATTGGATATATGAGAGTGTATACATACACATACCCACATACCAATATACACATACATACTAGCATACACATATACACATATATTGGGTATATGAGTGTGTATACATACATATACTCATATACACATACATACTAGCATTCACATATACACAGGCACATATCCATATGTATATAAGCATTTATGAGTGTGTATACACACACAGGACTTAACACATTGCCTGGAAGGTACATTCATACCCACAAAGTATGTGTGTATATTCATATACATATATGTGAAAACATATTTTATATATATATATATATCTATATTGGTTGTCTATTACATATTCACATCAGTATATATACATATACAATCATACCTATATTTATATAAGCATAAAATTATATATAATACCTATATGTGTGTGTGTGTGTATGTATGTTTCAAATGAGGAATTTATTGCCCTACATGATTATATTATAAAAGGGAAAGAGAATATATTTGAAGCACTGGCAACCAAGGTAAGGATGTGATATTTTTGGGTAAAGGGGAAGGATTACACAGGCAGCAGATGATCAAATGGTATGGAGAAATAGTTGGATGCTATATGAAGCTGAACTATAGTTTTATGTATGGAGGTTAAGTCAGTTAAGAGTATAAACAATCAACTAGTTTGGAGCCTAGGGAAAGAACTATAAAGATGAGTGGATGAACTTCCCTTGGGATAAGGGGTGAAATAAGGGAAGAAGAGAAATAGTTTGCAATGAGAGAGAGAGAGAGAGAGAGAGAGAGAGAGAGAGAGAGAGAGAGAGAGAGAGAGAGAGAGAGAGAGATTTTGCAAGAAGACAGCTGGCTACATGCTAGGAACGAAGTAAAGTGAAAAGGGGTTCAAGGGGTTCTGGAACTATATTTAACAAAGTTTAGGCCTAAACTATATTTAACAAAGACCCAGGTCTTAGGTTCTAAATTTCCTACTCCATTTCTGTATAATTCCAAATGTTAGCAAGTTTTTCTCAAAAATGAAATCAAATTAACCTCAATGACATTTCCATGCATTGTTTCTAGGCTTTCCCTATAGGGTCAAGAATATAAAATTAAATTTCTTTTCAACAGTCCTTAAAACTATCAGAAAGAACAATTATTCCTTTATTAATTTTTCCCCTCACACACAGATATTCACAGACCATTAAATAGCTCAATATGGATTGCTTCTAATCATCATTTTATATATCTTCTTCTGGTCACCATTCTGTAGGTCTTCCCCTTACTGTGGTCCCTAGAATTGAAAATAATATCCCAATTGTGTTTTGGCCAGTGAAGAAGGGTACATTAAGACTCTCCATCATTTCTCATCCTTGAAACTCAGGAAAAAATTAAATAAATAAATTAAAATGACCTTTAAAAGCACATGAGAAAATAAGGGATAGAGAGGATGCAGTAGAGAAAATGAAAAATTTTGATTACTCAAAGATTAAAAGATTTTTATAAAGCAAATCCAATATAGCTAAGATTAAATGGAAAATAGTTAATTGAGGGAAAATTGAAGCAAATTTCTTTAATAATAATCTTATTTCTAAGAAATATAAAGAACTGATTCAAGTTTACATGAATAATAGAAATTCCTTAGATAATTAATGATCTGTGGACATAAAGGATGAGAAGGGAAGAGAAGGAAAGGGAGAAGAGGGAAGAAAAAATAATCATTTAAATAAGCGCCTAATATCTGCTAAGAACTGTGCTAAGCACTTTTATAAATATTATTACATTGATAATTGATGGAAAGACTGATATAGTGGGAAGTAAGAAGAACCAGAACAATTTATGTTATAATATCAATATTAGAAAAATGAATAATTTTGAAATTTAAAAAAATCTGATAATAACAATACCTATCATTTATATTGAACATTAAGATTTTTAAAATAGCTTTAGAAATATCTCAATTGATCCTGACAATAGCCCTGGAAATTAAGTGTATTTATTATCCTTTTTAGATTTGATGAGGAACCAAACGCAGACAGAGAATAAATGATGCCTAAGATCACAGCTAGGAAATGACTAAGGTAAGATATGAACTTAGGACTCCCTAACCCCAGGGCTAGTGGTTCACCCATGCAATACCTAATGGCCTCTATGATTCCAGAGGATTGATACTACCTACTTCAAGACAGAAAGATAATTATCTAATAGTCAGAATAAGAAATGCATTTTGGGATGTAATCAAACTTCTCAAGTCTGCTCATGTGATTTAAGGTACTCTGTTTGTCTGTCTGTCTCTCATTTCTTTGTTTCTCTCTAAGTCTGTCTCTATTCAATGAGTAGAGGAGGTGTGATGATAAAAGTGAATACTCAATGACTGAGAAATAAAATATTTTTTAAATCTTTGATTCTTAGCTAAGGCATTAAAAAGCATTACCTTTATAGTCACATCATATAATTGTCATATTGAATTTGTAGTCCATTCAAAATGCCAACTTTTATTTTGATTTAAAGAATAACTGTTTTCTATTTACATCATCTCAAACCTAGAATTGAACAAATGATTTTAATAGAATTTTATATTTATTCATGTCATTATATTAACTTTGATCCATTAATCAAACCTATAGATATTCTTTTGGTCACTGCCATCATCTAATGTAACATTTATCCCTCCTAACCCCACTTCACTTGTGAAGCAAAAATGTTTTTAAAAGGCACAGTCTAGTAGTTTTACACTGGGGATTCTATTAAGATTTAAATTCCATGAAGAAAAAAAAATCATTTCTTCTCTAAGATGTGCATTTTCCCATACTTAGCATGGACCAGAACCCAATATTTTAATTTAATTTGATTTGATTAAGACCTCTCTGCATTTACAATCTAAGTTCAGCACATATCACCACTCTTTGGGTCAGATAAGACAAATAGTTCTGAGCCCTTCTTTGTCTTCTTATCCAACTGACATTGCTTTTACTTATATGTAAGTATATACTTGAAGATTTGCCAAATTCCTTACTACAGAAAACATCTCTGATGCAGAGAACACTAGAACTGAAATCAAAGGATTTAAGTCCAAATGGTGCTTCTGATGTAAACAACTTGTGCGACCTTTGACATGTCTTTTAACTTCTTCAACTCTCATGAAGTTTTCTTATGAGAAATGAGAAATGAGAAAAAATAAGGAAGTTGTATTACTTGGTCTTTAGGTTTACATTCTTAAAGGTTATTTATACTACTAATAATTCTAAAGTTCTGAAAAAAGGAAAAAGGATAATCTGGCATGACCTTGGCCTTAGTGAATGTATACCCTATTGGCAAGGATGCTAATGGGGCATGTAATTTTTCCCATCTGTAAGGAAACTGAGGGATAGATGAAGGGATGGAGAAGATTTGTTGTATTGGGAAAACAAGGGAACTTTGGAGTTCAGGAGAAAGTAGAAAGCCTCAAGAGTATGGAAGAGCTTTATAATCAGGAGCAGATGGAGAGTTTTCTGGTTCACTGACCAGATTAATGAGTGATCTGTCTCTATAAAATCTTCCTAACTGTCTCTACTAACAGGATCTGTTTATTTATCTCAGTGTCACTTCCTCCTCTGTTGCTTCATTCTCTGGCAAACTGATATCATGTGTATTAGGCATATGTATTTTCTTAATGAGTATTATCTTCAAATAATGATAAGTTGATTTTCACTGAAGTCACTGTATTTTGCAAAAGCAAGTAGACTTCACAATAGGTAATGGCAAGAATTGAGCCAATATATCCAAGAACCATAAGGCTATATTCACCTTTACTCTCTGGAGTTACATCCAGGAGATAAATCACAAAAGTATCCAATTCAATTATAATTTATTAACTGCCTGTTATGTGCAAGTAAGTATTAAGGGTTAAAAAATAAAATTATCCTGGCCCTAAAGGCAATTTTAGTTTATTGTGGGTGGTGAGACAGAAGTAAACAGTATATACTGAAGTTATCTACTAAGTAAAAATGTATTGGGAAAGAAAGATATAATTCAAATATTGGTCCTCCAATTTTGAAACCAGGGCATAATAATTCAGATGAATGAAATTAAGCATTTTGTTTCTTTACTACTTTTATCTAAGCAATAAATATGTTCTCTTCTATTTTTTTTGCTTAACTATTTTAAAAGTTAACTTTTTTTATTTCTCTTCAAAATAAAACAGTAAGAATAGTATTCTATTGGTTATGCACATTTAGTTGTTTTCAAGAATTAACTAAAAGGAAGTTTAAAATATGACCACAAAATGAATACAGAAGTGAAAGAACCAACAAGAAGACAGAGTGAAACTACTTTCAAGAACCCAAAAGGTAGGCAAGGAACATCTAGGGCACTGGGGTGAGGGGAAAGCAGACCCAGGGAGAAATTATAGCAAGGAGGGAAGAACAAATCAAGAGAAGAGTCACACAACCTCACCCCACATCTGCTATCTGAGGCTTAGGAACCTGTTCCTAAGTCTACATCCAAATCCTGAGATCCTGCTTGGGCAAATAAATAGTGGTACAAAGCAACTCATACCCCTTGAAAGTCTGGGCATGGGATAAGGACTTAAATCACACTTTGGGATGGCTGATGGTACTAAGTACTAATCTTTTTGGTAAAGCTCAGGGCAGAATCTTCAAGACAATCAGGGGTGTACCTGATTAGACCAAATACACAGTGAGACAAAAAAACAAAAAACAAACAAAAACAAACAAACAAAAAAAAACATTAGCCTAAGCCTCTGGCTAGAATTTGATCAGCCCCTGACCTGATCAAGTTTGGAGTGAGAACAAAATCTTAAACCTAAGCCTGAGATTAGTCTTTAAGCTATCAGTATCTCAAGGGTCAATTGAATCAGCAAGGGGAGGGAGGCTATCAGAGCCCTCAGATCATCACATCATCCTTTCAAGCCTACCTATAATTAGATAGGAAAAATGGACAAACAACAAATGACAACTTCAAGGGATATAATAGCTAAATTCAAGAACTGCCAAGTCAAGGAAAAAATACTTCAAACAGCCAGAAAAAAAAATTCAAATACCATGGATCTACAATCAGTATGACAAAGGACCTAGCAGCTTCTACATTAAAGGATTGAAAGGCATGGAATAAGATGTTCAAGAAGGCAAAAGATTTGGGTATACAACCCAGAGTCACTTATCTAGTAAAATTGAGTATATTCTTTCAGGAGAAAAAAAATGAACATTCAATAAGATAGAAGATTTCAATGTATTCCTGAGGAATAAAGCAGACACAAGCAAAAAAATTTGAAGTCCAAGCATGAGACACAAGAGAAGCCCCAAAAGATAAATAAGAAAGATTAAATTTAAGGGATTCATTAAGGTAAAATGTTTATATGTCTACATGGAAAGAGGATTTCTGTAATTTTCAAAAATGACTCTTGGTAGTAGAGAAGATAAAAGGAATTTACTCAGAAAGAGGGTGGAGATGTAAGATGATTATGATTATATAATGTATATGATGATATGATGTATATGTAAATGTGATTTTATGGAATATGTATACATATGATAAGATATGTATGCATATGAATGATATGTAAGAAAAATCAACCAAGGGCTTAAAGAATAGATTGCAGTGAGAGAAAAGGGAAGGGAGAGATAGAATGGGGTAAATTATATAACATAAAGAGACATGAAAAATCATTATAGAGAGGGGAGGATAAGGGTGGTGAGGTGATACATAAACTTTTACTTTCATCTTAACTGGCTCAGAGAGGGTAAACCAAGTGTATTCAGTGGGGTATAGAATTTTATCTTACCCCACAGAGAAGTAGAAGGGGAATAAGATAAGGGAAGAGGAAAATAATTGGAAGGAAAGGGAAGTGAAGGTGGTGACAAAAAAAAAAGAAGACCCAGGTGTATTTACCATTATCTATAGCTCTGTTTTTATAATAGCTATTTTTTATTCAAGTGCAAAAAAAAGCCTTTTCTTAGTTTAATCAAAATAATCTTATTTCAATGTATTGATAGTGCATAGATTATATATGTGTGTCCAAATGTATGGATAGGTAAATACATATATGTGCATGTATTTATGTATGTGTGTGCATTCCAAGACTAGATTACTAGAATCATTAGTAATGAATGAATTTCCAAAGAAAAAGAGAATGAAAGGTAGGAGGAAGGAAATATCTTTTGTATAATTTTCTGATAAATTCCTGATGAAACGTTGACAAATCCTATGACTATATGAGATTATGAAAGTATAAAGATATTAAAGTATATTATTAAAGCATAATATTCCATGATTGTATCTTTATTACAATTAAATACATACTCACACACACAGATGGTCTTGTAATGTTAGTCTGTTACTAGGCAAATATATATGAGATTAGGAAACCTGGGTTTTAATATTGATTCCATCACTAATTGGCTATATTACCCAGTAAAAGTCATTTTACCACTTTGAGTTTGCATTTCATCAAAGTGAAGATTGAGGAATTGGAACTAAGGTGGCTTTAAAGTTGTAAAGTAAAATTTGGTGACTTTATGAACACCAAAAGCAGCAGTTTGAAAATATATTCATATATGAATCTGTGATGTCACTGATGTAAGAATTCCTTTCAATAATGCACATTATCAGCTGTCCATGCCTACCCATCACTTCAAATTCTTATTTATGTAATCTCCAAACTTCACTGTAGGGCTTTTCTCAATTTTCCAGACTTCATTGTTTCTCTTAATATTGTAAAGATAATTGTGAATAGCACACTTCAAATTAAAATTGACCAATCAATTTGTCTAGGCTGTCAAATAACCTGTTTAACTATTTTTTCCTTTTTTAAAACAAGGTTTAAGAGATATAAAGGACCTTGAGATGTCAGCCCCTATACAATCATAACACTCTGGACCTCAGTTTTCACATATGCTTATTTGGTTAACATTAGCCATGTTCAAAGAGATGGACAAGGGGCAAGGAAGTGACAAAGGGTATAGAACACTATGCTTGGAATTAGGAATACTCATCTTTAATTCAAATCCAGAGTCAGATGCTTCCTATCTGTGTGATCATGGGCAAGTCACTTAACTTGTTTGGCTCATATTCTTATGTGTAAAATGATTTGGAGAAAGAAATTGCAAGCATACCTTTGCCAAGAAAATCCCCAAATGGGGTGATGAGTCAAACATGACTAAAAAATGACTCAACAATAGGAGATGGAAAGACTTGTGTAGTCTACTAATGCCTTCCTGCAACAAAATTCCAAAACCAACTTACATAACAAAACCTGGACTTTCCCCATCCCTTTCAAGCCATATAAGCTATTTAAGATCAAACTCAACTTTGTAGAACACTTAAGAGGAATGAAAAACCATCTTAAATCTGCATATGACTCATAATGAGTTCCAAAGAAAATGTTACTTTTGCCCAAATTCCTGGTGTCTACAGGTCCCTGATGCCTAGTTACTTCAGATTAGATGTTAGATGAAGAGACAAATAAATGTTCTTCATTCTGTTGGGGAATGTTTCAAAGCAGTAGGAAAATATAAAAAACATAACTTTCTCATTTTTTATATGTAAGAGATATAGATATAAATATCTCTGGTTAAGCATTTACTGAAAGGAAATGTAGTATGCTAGCAAGAGAGCTGGGTTCATAAGTGAGTATACACTAGAATTCAAGCCCTGCTTCTAATTCATACTGACTGCTTGACCCAGAGCAAGTCAAATAAACTTTCAGTTCTTTAGACAAGGCTTTAACACCGTAAATTGCAGAGAAAGTATGTTGAGAGAAGAATTTTCCTCAAATAAAAATTCCTTTTATCAATGAAATCTTAAGTCCATGCCCTATCCTAAGCACATACAATCATACAATATGACAACCAATTAAACTTTTAAAATGCTCAATAATCACAATTACATAGTTCTATATGACTCTTTGACAATATTATCAAAAGATTGTGATATTATAAGCCACAATACCTTTTAATTGCATTTTAAAATATTTTGATTACTTTTTAAAAATGATCGATATAAAATGCATATGTAATAATGCATTGAAATATATTTATTACCTCCATAAAATCCTCTTCTATAACCTTGTCAAGGTATGGAGTTGAATTTGGATTATAGAAGGCTATTTGTTGAATGCCAATTCTGACAGTACTAATTAGGCAAGAAAGACTTCAAGAATAGGATTTGTGAGGAACTGTGAAGCTCTTATCTGTAGCTTAGACTAGCTTTTGAAGGTTTTAAAAATTATTTATTATTTCTAAAACGTATATTTAAATTTTGTGATGTTTTATTTTTTAATATTGAGTTCCAAATTCATTTCTTCCCTTCTTCCATTCCCCTATTCCTGGAGGAGACAAGCAACACAATATCAAGTATATGTATGAAATCAGGTAAAATATATTTCCATATTATCCATGTTGCAAAAAAGCAAGAATATTAAAGTATAAAATGTTTCCATTTGCATTCATAGTCCATCAATTCTGTTTCTGGAGGTGGGTAGCATTTTCCATCCTAGGTCCTCAGGAATTGTTTTAGTTCATTGTGTTGAACTCAGTAGCTAAGACTTTCACAGTTGGTTATCATGACGATATTGTGTGGCTTTGTACAGTGACCTCAAGGTTCTGCTCATTTCACTTTCTATCAGTTCATATAAGATTTCACAGTCATTTTTGGAAACCATCCTGCATATAGTACAAAAACATTCTAACAAAATTGTATACACAAATTGTTCAACCATTCCCCAAGTGGACAGTCATCCCCTCAATTTTCAACTCTTTGCCACCTCAAAAAAGAGCTGTTATTAATATTTCATACAAATAGTTAATTTTCACTTTTCTTTTATCTTTTGGGGATATATAAGTATTTAACCCATCCTCTTTGAAACAATTTATTACATATGGTAATAATCTTCGGATATGCAGAATAGACTCCTGTATCCTTTGGAAATTCCTTCCTCAAATAAAGAAAATAAGTCTTATTTGAGTACCAGATATAAAATATTTTCTCTCCAAAGAAAAGCTTATGAGACAGTATTAATAAATCTCATAAAATGTGCATATGTGGAAAATATGGGACATCATTTTAGACTTGTGTACATGAAATAGCTGAAATATTTGAGTTGATTCAAATTCATGTGGCAAGGCCAAATCTTCCCTGAAAACATCACACATAACTCCCTATTATTATATTGTGTCCACAACAAAAATTTCACTACTTCTCGCAAATATTCCATGGTTACCTAAAATTATATTGATGTTAGGACAGTGATAAAGACATATTTTTCCAGATTATATGTCAATACAATTCTTATTTTCTAACATTTTGCAGTTTCCTAAGATATATTTGTATGTAGATAGATAGATAGATAGATAGATAGATGGATAGATAGATATACATTTTATGTTAACAAAAGTACCTACCCAAAATTCAATTTAGATACTTTGGGGATGATATGAAAATTATTCTATAATATCTATTAGCATTATTTAAGATCTGGGAAGTTTTCTTATATTTGAAGAGCTGTGAGCACAGTTCATTAGCTCAAGACTACATTTGTTTTCTGAGAATGAGCTCAGCTTAATATGAAGAAACTATCATCAGTAGGTGATGAATTTCTGGCAATGACAACACATAAAATAAATATCTTAATAATGTAGACAGACTTATTTAGTCTTTGCAGTGATAGTGACAAGCAGAAAACAAGATATAATGTGCTAAGAATAATATATTTCTTGAAAATGATAAATATTAACTTGAACTACTACATGGCATAGAGTATAGAAAGCTGTCCTTAGCATCAGGGAAACATATTCAAGACTCACTTCTCAAATATACTAGCTATGTGGCCCTGGTCAAGATATTTAAACTGTCATTGTTGCTGTTTTGTAGATTACAATGATGTGATGTCATGAGATTGTTGAATATTGTGATTTTGATTTCTCTAATTATCATCCTTTAAATATAATCTATAATCACTCAAAGAGGGTTGGTCCATTATATCCACAGGGGCAGTGGAAAGAACAACAAAATTAAATAATGTCTGTCTACTGTCAAAAAGATTATGCATATCCTAGAAGGAAATATAAAAGTAAAAATTAATTAGTTACAGCATTAAAGAAGGCAGATCTGACTGAAATTGGTAAACTGCATAGTGATTCTGCTAATGAATCTGAGAGCAGCAAGGTGGAACAGTGGCTAGAGTGCTGGTCCTGGAGTCAGGAAGACCTCTGTTTGAATTCAGCCTTAAATGCTTACTATCTATATGATTCTAGGCAAGTTGCTTAACCTCTAATGTGCCTCAGTTTACTCATATGTAAAATGAGGATAATAATAACACCTGCCTCTCAGATTGATGTAAGGATGAAGGGTGATAATAAATTCTAAAGCACTTAGAATATTGCCTGACACATAGTAATCACTTTATATGTTAGTTATTAATGAGGAGGTTCTGAAACAAAGTTTTTCTTTTTAAATTTGTGTTCTTTGAATGATCAGGTATGACTATGAAACTTGTAACATTATAATCTCAGAAGAATTAAAAGTGACAAGTCATTTGAAAGAAGAATAGATGCATAACAGGCATGAGTAAGCTACAACATATTGCTAATATACAGCTCCATAGGTATGGCTACATAAGTGATAAAATTAAAAAACATATGTATAGAATCAGAAGTGAGTCAATCATATAGTGAGAAAGAGGTTTAACTGATGGACAGCCTATGTGTTCCATGTTATCTGCTCAGGATGATGCAGGATATTATATAAACCCTCTATTGACGATTTGGTTGAAGACATGAGCAGAAGTTCCTTAGGATAAGAATGTTTATAATCTCTAACACAGAGGTGTCATATGGCCATAGATTTTAAGTTATAAAGAACTGTAATTCCAGGAGACCACATAGTACTGAAGAAATAAAAGAAGAAGAATAAAATTTATTATCTATAATTAAAGGATGATATCTTGCATTTCAGTTAGTAATTCAACAATCACTTATCTAATTCTTACTGCTAAGGTATACAGAGGAAAACAAAAATTTCACAGACCTCAAGATGCTCAGGTACTTTTGGGAAAGACAACATGCACATAAAAATAAAAAATACATAGATACATATGAATAGTTGGAGCAACTATGTGGCTCAGTGGATATCATGCTAGGACTGGAGCTAGCAAGGCCTGAGTTCATACCCAGCCTCAGACACTAGCTATATGAGCACACACAAAATGAAGTCATTTAACCCCATTTGCCTCAGTTTCCTTCTCTTTAAAAATAGCTAAAAGAGAAAATGGCAAACAACTCTAGTATTTTTGCCAAGAAAAATCCAAAAAGAGCTAATCAGACACTACTGAAAATGAATAAACAACAACAAATATGTATATATATATATCCATATGATTGTGTGTTTATATGTATGTATGTATACAAGGCATCTATATGTAATCTAAGAAGTAAGGCACTATCCATTGACAGGGGTGGGGTGGAGATGAGACAAGGCAAATACCCCCTATAAAAGGTGATATTTGAACTGAATCTTAAAAGAAAGTCAAAAAATTCAGAAAGTCAAAGTGAAGAGGGAAAGCAATTAAGGCAATGAGGATAGCCAGTGAAAGTGTTTAGTCAATCACAAAGTATGGAAATGGAACAAGATGTACCAAGAACAGAAAGAACTTTGGTCTTTGGATGGTAGTTAGAACAGATGAGTGGAGGGTAGCTATAAGAAGAATCAAAAATTAGAAAGAGCCTAGGTTCCTAGTGACTTTTTCCTTTTTTATAATTGTAATGTTTTTTTTCCCTAAATGACATGTTGATGATATTATTTAATATTCATTTCTGATATTTTACAATCTATATTCTCTCTCCCTTCCACCACTCCCTTCTCCCTTTTCACAAGAAGGCAGATAATGATATAGGTTGTAAACATATTAATATAATATGTATTTTCAGGTTCATCATGTGAAAGAAGACACATATTGCATACTCGAGAAAAGCTAATAGAGGAAATAAACAGTATATTTCAATTTGCCTTCAGATTCCATCTGTTCCTTCTGTGGTGGTTGATATTCTTTTTTGTTCTTATTGAGTGATATAGAATTGAGTGTGCTATTCTAAGAATGAGCCTTCAGCACAAAGGTTAGTTTTTTTTCCGTTTTTTTTTTCTTTGATTGAGGACTATAGGATGAAGTTAGGAGGGTGACCAAAGGAAGACAGAAAGGGTGATGAAAATTTTGATTTCTTCCCCTCCCCATTTGAACTGAGAAGGAAGAATCTACAACCCAGCCACAGGGTGTTTTGAATTGTGATTCAATACTCGGTGGTCAGCGAGGAGCTTTGTGTATATAATTCCTGCTTGCTGCCTAGTTAGTGGGTACTTCTTAGCTCCTCACTGAAGTGCCCCCTTCCATGAAGGTAACAAATTGCTTTTTTTTTTTAATTTCTAATTTCTGACTCCATGTTTTGTTTATTTGAGGGAGTCATCATTTTTACCTCATGCATTGGGAATCTTTGCTGTTGTCCTGTTAAGTTATTCACAATTGACCATGATACATTACTATTGTTTAGCACAATGTTCTCCTGGTTCTGCTCACTTCACTTTCCAGCACTTCATCTAAGTCTTTACAGTTTTGTTTTGTTTTTTTGCTAATGTTGTTTGTCATTTTCTTATGGCACAATAGTATTCCAATATTAGCATATACTACAATTTGTTCAGCCATTCTCCAGTTGATGAACACTTCTTTGGTTTCTAGTGTTTTGTCACCACAAAAAGGGACTCTCTCTCTCTCTCTCTCTCTCTCTCTCTCTCTCTCTCTCTCTCTGTATATATATATATATATATATATATATATATTTATATATATATATATAAATATATATATATATGTTTGTGTTTGTCCATATAGATAGATTTTTTTCTCATATGTTTAATCCTTTAGTGAAATAGTTTGGTCAAAGGTTATGTACAGTTTGATGACTCTATCCATATGGTTCCAGCTTGCTCTCCAGAAGGTTTTTTTTTTTATTAATTCACAGTTGTACCAATACTGTATTATGACCAAATTTTCTCATAACCCCTCCAACACCTATCATTTTCTTATTTCATCATGTTAGCCAGCCTGATAGATATGAGATGGTATTCAGAGTTGTTTTAATTTTCATTTATCTAATCAATAGTGATTTGGAGAATTTTTTTTCAAATGACTAAAAATAGTTTTAATTTCTTCATCTGAGACTAGCCTATTGATATTATTTGACAATTTGTCAGTTGGGAAATGTCTTATATTCTTATAAATTTGACTCAATTCTCTGTTTTCAGTGATACTTTGGTATACATTATTAATTAACTTCAGAAAGTAGATTGAGTACCAAAAACATTGAGTCCCAAATGAATTTTTCCCTTAAGAAATAATGTAAATTGCATTAATCCAATCTACCCAGAAAATCTAGAGTTTATAAGTTATTATATGCATTAATGGAGTTGTATTTTACTAAATAAATGCTAAAGATGCATGGGTATAAATTTAAAAAAATAATTAGATTAAATATAAGGGAGAGGGTGAGGGAGGAAAGAGGTTGGAAATAGATTGATCCATCAGCCATCAGTAGGAATCAATAGGCAGAACCCCAGAGCCCTTGTGGCAGTAGTCCTCTGTAGGCAGCATCCTTCAGCATTTCTCATTTCTACCTCCATTACCAATAAGCAGGTTTAGGTTCCTGAAGCAGCTCTCTCTAATCATAAGCCAAAGAACAACAGTCAGCATAAAAGAAACAGTTTCACCTCAGTTTACCTTCACTATTTCAATATGTAATAGTTCTCTCCAGTTTACTTTTCTATTTCAGTAAGAAGGAGGCAAAAGAAGTAGTTTCTACTTCATTAATTAAAGAAATATGTGCAAAAAAGGTGGAAGTGCAAAACTTTGTTGAAAAATAACACCTTGATAATGTTTTAACAAAAATATTGTAAATTTCTTTAATAAACAGATTGTTTTCCACTTTCCAGGAATTTTGAAAAACAGTCAAAAACAAAGATAATTTTTCATGAAACTTGTGTCTGTTCAATCTCAAATATGGTTCAGAGGTGATAATGGACAGAAAGGAGAAAGAAAAAGAACTCCATAAGGGCAGTTGCCCTCAGATATTATGGAAGGGGATTCCTCTTCTGGAAAATAATGTTCCGGGGTAAGTGACATCAGCAAGACAGTCTATGATAAACACCAAGATCACAGATTTTGGGACAAAAATCTACTATTTGACAAAAACTGCTGGGAAAATTGGAAGACAGTATGGGAGGGATTGGATTTGGATCAACATCTCACACCTTCTACCAAGATAAACTGAGAATGGGTGAATGACTTGAATATAAAGAAGGAAACTAGAGGTAAATTAGGTGAACACCAAATAGTATACTTGTCAGATATTTGGGAAAGGAAAGATTTTAAGACCAAACAAGAGTTAGAAAAAAATTACAAAATGCAAAATAAACAATTTTAATTATATTAAATTAAAAAGGTTTTGTACAAACAAATTCACACTTCCTGAGATGGTATGTCAAGTGCCAAGTAAATATCTAATAGCATGACATTTTTTTCTAATATAAAAACACTGAAAACCAAATTCAATTAGTTCTGAAACTATCAAGTTACAGAGGTTTGACTCTATTTAAGAAATGAAACTTTTTCAGAGAAATTTCTTTTAAAGATTTTTTCCCAGTTTGTTGTTTGCATTTTCATCTTTGTTGCATTGCTTTTATTTGTTCATAAACTTTTAAATTTTAATCAGTTGCACCACATATTTTACACCACATACATACATAATATTTTCTATGTCCTATTTAGAATTAAATTATTCCATTATTTATATATCTGACAAAGTAAGCTAATTTATGTTCCCCTAATTTGATTATGGCATGATTCTTTATTTCTAAGTCATGTATCCATATTGACTTTATTTTGGTATGGGGCATAAAGCAATGATCTATTCCTAATTTCTGCCATACTGTTTTCCCTTTTTCCAAGCAGGTTTTATCAAATAATGAATTTACCATTGTATTTTGAGTGACAAATTTATTCCATTGGTCCTCCACTCTATTTTGTGGCTAGTAAATATCATTTTATAATATAATTTGATATCAAGTATACTTAGACCTCTTTGCTTCCTTTTTATATTTATTTCTTTGATATTCTAGGTGTTTTGTTCTTATAGATGAATTTGGGAATTTTTATCTAGATTTTATTAAACAATATTTTCATACTCTGATTAGTACAGCCCTGAATAAGTAAATTAATTCAGGAAGAATTGTCATTTTTATTATATTAACTTAACTTATTCATGAGCAATTAATGTTTTCCCAATTGCTTAGATCTGATTTTATTTCTATGGAAAAGTGTTTTGTAGTTGTAATTATAGTTTCTGGATTTGTCTTGGCAGGTAGATTTTCATATATTTTATGTTGTCTATAGTTATCATAAATGAGATTCCTCTTTCTATCTCTTGGTTTAGGGTTCAATTGATTTTTATGGATTTATTTTGTACCCTGCAACTTTGCAATAGTTGCCAATTTCTTCATTTAGTTTTTTTAATGATTCTCTTGGATTCTCTAAGTATGTTATCATATTATTTGCTAAAAGTGATAGCTTTATTTTCTTGCTATATGAATCCCTTCAATTTCTTGTATTTTTTCATTATTACTATACCTAGCATTTCTAGTACAAAATTGAATAATACTGATGATAATAGGTATTCTTATTTCACACATGATATTATTAGAAAGGTTTTTAGCTCATCCACATTACTGATAATGTTGGCTGATGGTTTTCAAGAGATGCTATTTATTATATTATTATATTATTATATTATTATATTATATTATTATATTATATTATATTATATTATTATATTATTATATTGAGAAATATCTGTTTATTACAGTGTCTTTTTTAAAATAATATTTGATTTGATCATTTCCAAGCATTATTCATTAAAGACAAAGATCATTTTCTTTTCCTCCCCCCCACCCCCCATAGCCAATGCATGATTCCACTGGGTATCACATGTGTTCTTGATTCGAACCCATTGCCATGTTGTTAGTATTTGCATTAGTGTTCCTTTAGAGTCTCTCCTCTGTCATGTCCCCTCAACCTCTGTAGTCGGGCAGTTGTTTTTCCTTGGTGTTTCTACTCCCACAGTTTGTCCTCTGCTAATGGATAGTGTTTTTCTCCTAGATCCCTGCAGATTGTTCAGGGACATTACACCGCCACTAATGGAGAAGTCCATTACGTTCGATTATACCACAGTGTGTTTGTCTCTGTGTACAATGTTCTCCTGGTTCTGCTCCTTTCACTCTACATCACTTCCTGGAGGTCCTTCCATTCTCCATGGAATTCCTTCACTTTATTATTCCTTTTAGAACAATAGTATTCCAACACCAACATATACCACAATTTGTTCAGCCATTCCCCAATTGATGGGCATACCTTCGTTATCCAATTTTTGGCCACCACAAAGAGCGCAGCTATGAATATTCTTGTACAAGTCTTTTTCCTTATTATCCCTTTGGGGTACAAACCCAGCAGTGCTATGGCTGGATCAAAGGGCAGACTTTTTTTTATCGCCCTTTGGGCATAGCTCCAAATTGCCCTCCAGAATGGTTGGATAAGTTCACAACTCCATCAGCAATGAATTAATGTCCCTGCTTTGCCACATCCCCTCCAGCATTCACTGCTTTCCTCTACTGTCATGTTAGCCAATCTGCTAGGTGTGAGGTGATACCTCAGAGTTGTTTTGATTTGCATCTCTCTGATTATAAGATTATAAGATTATAAGATCTCTTTGATTATAAGAGATTTAGAACACTTCTTCATGTGCTTATTAATAGTTTTGATTTCTTTATCTGAAAACTGCCTATCCATGTCCCTAGCATGAGTTTTTGTACAATTGATTTAGCTCTTTATAAATTTGAGTAATTAAACCTTTGTCAGAGGGTTCTATGAAGATTTTTTCACAATTTGTTGTTTCCCTTCTGATTTTAGTTATATTGGTTTTGTTTGTACAAAAGGTTTTTAATTTGATGTAGTCGAAGTTATTTATTTTCAATTTTGTGATTCTTTATATGTTTTGCTTGGTTTTAAAGTCTTTTCCCTCCCAAAGGTCTGACATGTATACTATTCTGTGTTTACCCAATTTACTTATGGTTTCCTTCTTTATGTTCAAGTCATTCACCCATTTTGAATTTATCTTGGTGTAGGGTGTGAGGTGTTCATCAAAACCTAATCTCTCCCACACTGTCTTCTAATTTTCCCAGCAGTTTTTATCGAATAGTGGATTTTTGTCCCAAAAGCTGGGATCTTTGGATTTATCGTATACTGTCTTGGTGAGGTCTCTTGCCCCAGTCTATTCCACTGATCCTCCTTTCTGTCTCTTAGCCAGTACCAAATTGTTTTGATGACTGCTGCTTTGTAATATAGTTTGAGGTCAGGGACTGCAAGGCCCCCATCATTTGTGTTTGTTTTTTTTTTTCATTATTTCCCTGGATATCCTTGATCCTGTGTTATTCCAAATGAACTTTGTTATGTTTTTTTTCTAAATCAGTAAAGAAATTTTTTGGGAGTTAAATGGGTATGGCACTAAATAGATAGATAAGTTTGGGAAGGATGGTCATTTTTATTATATTGGCTCATCCTATCCATGAGCAGTTAATGTTTTTCCAATTGCTCAAGTCTAGTTTTAGTTGTGTGGAGAGTGTTTTGTAGTTGTGTTCATATAGTTCCTGTGTTTGTCTCAGGAGATAGATTCCTAGGTATTTTATTTTGTCTAAGGTGATTTTGAATGGGATTTCTCTTTCTAGTTTTTGCTGCTGAGCTGTGTTGGAGATATATAGAAATGCTGATGACTTATGCGGGTTTATTTTGTATCCTTCAACTTTGCTAGAGTTGTTGATTATTTCAATTAGCTTTTTGGTTGAATCGCTAGGATTCTTTGAGTAGACCATCATGTCATCTGCAAAGAGAAATAACTTGGTCTCCTCCTTGCCTATTTTAATGCCTTAAATTTCTTTTTCTTCTCTAATTGCTACTGCTAGTGTTTCTAGTACAATATCAAATAGTAGAGGTGATAATGGGCTTACTTGTTTCACTCCTGATCTTATTGGGAATGCATCTAGTTTATCACCATTGCAGATGATATTAGCTGATGGTTTTAAATATATACTGTTTATTATTTTTAGGAATGATCCTTCTATTCCTATGCTTTCTAGTGTTTTTAATTGGAATGGATGTTGTATTTTGTCAAAGGATTTTTCTGCATCTATTGAGATAATCATGTGGTTCTTGTTTGTTTGCTTGTTGATGTGGTAAATTATGTGGATGGTTTTCCTAATATTGAACCAACCCTGCATTCCTGGTATAAATCCTACTTGATCATGGTGGATGACCCTCCTGATCACTTGCTGGAGTCCTTTTGCTAGTATCCTATTTAAGATTTTTACATCTATATTTATTAGGGAGATTGGTCTATAATATTCTTTCTCTGTTTTTGACCTGCCTGGTTTTGGAATCAGTACCATGTTTGTGTCATAAAAGGAGTTTGGTAGAACTCCCTCTTTGCTTATTATGTCAAATAGTTTGTATAGTATTGGGATTAACTGTTCTCTGAATGTTTGATAGAATTCACTTGTGAATCCATTGGGCCCTGGGGTTTTTTTCTTAGGGAGTTCTTTGATGGCCTGTTGGATTTCATTTTCTGATATGTGTTTATTTAAGAATTCTATTTCTTCTTCTGTTAGTCTAGGCAGTTTGTTTTTTTGTATATATTCATCCATATCACCTAAATTGGTGTATTTATTGGCATATAATTGGGCAAAGTAATTTTTAATGATTGCCTTAATTTCCTCTTCATTGGAGGTGATGTTCCCCTTTTCATCTTTGATGCTATTAATTTGCTTTTCTTCTTTCCTTTTTTTAGTTAGATTGACCAGTATTTTGTCTATTTTGTTTGTTTTTTCAAACCAGCTTCTTGCCTTATTTATTAAATCAATAGTTCTATCACTTTCTATTTTATTAATTTCTCCCTTAATTTTTAGGGTTTCTAGTGAGGTTTTCTGCTGGGGGCTTTTAATTTGATTGCTTTTGAGTTTTTTTTATTTGCATTTCCAATTGATTGATCTCTGCTCTCCCTAGTTTCTTAATATATGCACTCAGGGATATGAATTTACCTCTGATTACTGCTTTGGCTGCATCCCAAAAGGTTTGAAAGGATGTCTCACCTTTGTCACTTTCCTCAATGAAATTATTAATTGTTTCTATGATTTCTTCTCTAACTAAACGATTTTGGAGTATCATATTGTTTAATTTCCAATTAGTTTTTGATTTGGTTTTCCATGTACCATTACTGATCGTTATTTTTATTGCCTTGTGATCTGAAAAGGCTGCATTTATTATTTCTGCTTTTCTGCATTTGTATGCCATGTTTCTGTGACCTAGTATATGGTCAATCTTTGTGAATGTGCCATGTGGTGCTGAGAAGAAGGTGTATTCCTTTTTGTCCCCATTTATTTTTCTCCATATGTCTATTAATTCTAATTTTTTCTAAGATTTCATTCACTTCTTTTACCTCTTTCTTATATATTTTTTGATTTGATTTATCTAAAATTGATAATGGTTGGTTCAAGTCTCCCACTAATATGGTTTTACTGTCTATTTCTTCCTTTAATTCTCCTAGTTTCTCCATTAGAAATTTGGATGCTATATTATTTGTTTATATATGTTGATTAGTGATATTTCCTCATTATGTAAAGTCTCTTTTAACAGAATGTAATTACCTTCCCTATCCCTTTTGATCAGGTCTATTTTTGCTTTGGCTTTATCAGATATCATGATTGCAACTCCTGCCTTCTTTCTGTCAGATGAGGCCCAGAAGGTCTTACTCCAACCTTTAATTCTGACCTTTTGGGTGTCTACCTGCCTCATGTGTGTTTCTTGAAGACAACATATGGTAGGGTTTTGGATTCTAATCCATTCTGCTATTCGTCTACGTTTTATGGGTGAGTTCATCCCATTCATGTTCAAAGTTATGATTGTCACTTGTGGACTCCCTGGCATTTTGATATCCTTCCCTAATTCTAGCCTTTCTTCTTCAGCTCTAACTTTTTAATCCAGTCATTTATTTTAAATCAGTCCCCCTTGTCCCCTCCCTTGATATATTTCCCTTTCTAGTCCCTCTGTTTTTTCCCTCCCCCTCCCCCCTCTTCTTCCTTCCCTTTTTTATGTTCTTTACCCCTCTCCCCCCCTTTTGGTTTTCCCTTCTCCCTACCCTTATTGGGTAAGATAGAATTCAAGATCCCAATGGATCTGGATGTTTTTCCCTCTCAGAGTTGATTTCCCTGAGAGTAAGGTTTAAGTGAAAACTGTCTTCCTCTCCTTCTTATAGGAGTTTTCTTCCCCTCCCCTTACCGTGTGAATCTTTGTGTGAGAAAGATCATTCTATTTGGTCTTTCTTTACCCCCTATTTATACATTACATTTCCCCCTCATATCAATATACATAGATTGATATAAATATAGTCCTTATAGAAGAGAGTTTGAATAAAAGATAAAGATAACATTTTTTCTCCTTTTCCCTTTCCTTCATATTTACCTTTTCAGGTATTCCATGCTCTTTGTTTTTCGATATCGAAATTTCCACAGAGCATTGGTCTTTTCTTTGCAAAAACTTGGAAATCTTCTATTTTGTTGAATGCCCATATTCCAATTCTTCATGGTTTTGTGGAGAGTTTCCATTTCCTTTGGAAGGTTTCAGAGCATTTGTTTGTGTTTCCTTTTCTATCTCCTCTGTATTTTGTATTTTTGCTCCATAAAATGTGTCCAAAGTCGCCCCCTTCTTCTTGTTTTTTTTTTTAGTATTTAGGCTTTTCTGTGCTGTTTTCCATCTCTATTTGAGTGGGGAGATCTAGCTTTTCTTATCTCTGTCTGGTGTTCAGAGGCTTTAGCCCCAGGCAAATTGTCCTTTTGCAGGTGTTACTGCTCTCAGTTCCCTCCCCGATGCTTCTTCGTTGCCTTACTCCCACGCGCTGAGCTTGGCTTTGCACTGTCCCCGAGGTATCTCAGAGCCTTTGTGGGCCAGAGAGACCTGCACTCTGAGGGGGGAGGGACCGAGTCTTCCTGGAGCTCTGAGGGCTCCTGATAGGATTAACTTCAGTTGGGTTGGATTGAGTGTGTCTTAAAGCAGGGACCTTCCCTTAGACTCGGACAGAGAAATCCAGCCAGGGGGCTCCAGGCTCCCCTCTGTCTATCTCTGTTTCCCAGCTGTCTGGGTGCCCCTGCGACTGGCTCAGGTTGTTTTCAGGATGTGGCCTTCTGAATAGCCGGCCCTGAGGGTTACTCTTGTTTTAGAAGAGCCTGCACTCTGAGGGGGGGAGGGGCCATGGCTTTCTTCTGAATAGCCGGCCCTGGGCTCCTTTTGCTGGCTTTTAGGTTTCTGTTGCTGCCTCAGACTCAGCACTCTGGGTTGGGGGGAGGGATGGGTCCTGGGACCTTCCTTCTGCCTATCCCTTAGATCTGAGTAATCTCGGGTTCTGGCTTTCGGGGGGCCGTACCTTTTGATCCAGGTCCAGGAGGAGGGTTCCCTGGATCTATCCTGTTGTTTGTTTTGAATTTCGGTATTCTAGGAGCATACAGTTTGAGATCGGTAAGGAAGGGGTTTACGGAGATCTGAACTTTAGCTCTCTCTAAGCCACCATCTTGACAGGAACCTACAGTGTCTTTTTAATAGGAATGGGTGTCGTAGTTTTGATTTTACTACTGATATCATTAATTATTTTGGATATTTTCGTAAGAGGGAATTATTCCTGTTTTACTGATATAAAACCTACCTGTTCATAGTGGATGATCCCTAAAATATGTTGCTATAATCTTCTTGCTAGTATTTTGTTTAAAGTTTTTGTATCAATATTCATAAGTGAGATTGATCTATAGTTTTCTTTCTCTGATTTTTTTCTTCCTGGTTGGTATCGACACTATATTTGTGTCATAAAAGGAATTTGGTAAAATTCCTTCTCAACAATTTTCCAAATAGAATATATAGTATTGGAATTAATTGTATAAAGTTATGATAGAATTCACCTGTTAATCAATCTTGTCCTTGAGCTTTTTTCTTAGGCAATTTATTGGTGGCTTGTTCAATTTCTTTTTTTGAGATTACATTATTTAAGTATTGTATTTCCAGTCTTGTTAATCTGGGAAATTAATAGCATTTCCCATTATGCCTACTATCTTCCCTTACATTGTATTGTTTCTTATATGCTTTTGCCTGTGAGATAATTTGCTCCCAACATTCTCTTTTTTCTCTTCTCCCAGTGTATTACTTTAATATCCACTGATTTTTTTGAATCTAATCTGTTCATATGCTATTTACTCTCTGCTCTATGTCCATATATGCTCCTATTCATTGCACTAATGATGATAAAATTCTTATGTGTATTTAATACCTTAAGTATCCTATGGATTTTAGTTAATGTGGATGCTTCAAGTATCTTACATGGCTTTCATATCTCTTACCATAATTATGTTAAGTATTCTAATTATTACTTTCCAATACTTTACAAGCAACGGCTTCGACAGGCTGGCTAAACCTTGTGAGGGTAGCCATCGGGTCATAGACCCCTGGTGAACTAGGGCTTTGCTCACCCAGCATGTGAAGACTGCTTCGGCGGAACAGGCAGAAGAAACCAACAAGAAGGTTCAATGGCTGAGATGGCGATGCAGCAAGGCACTGTGGAGTGCTTAGGGCATGATGGAGCACAAAAGACAACACGACAATCCAATGCAGCTGAGGAAGTCTCCAGGTGTAACGACTTTTCGTGCCAATGGACCCAGGCTTCCAATGCCAAGAGAGTGGGACTGTCTCTGTGCATCGACTTTTCCACTTAAATCTTCATGCACAGGTGTCTTTGTGCACAAAAACGCACAAAGACAATCGTCATCCTCGGTTCAAGAGACAATCAATTTTCCAATATAATGAATGTAATCAGTTTAATCTGATTTTTTTCATTCATTCATTTAAATATTTTAAATAATTTAGGTGTCTCTCATAGAAATCTTAAATTTTTAGTCAACACTTTCCCATGTAAGAATGGGATTAATTTAACTACTCTCATTTCCTTTATTTTTTCCTGTTCATCTTTTTTTTTCTTTGGAGAGCCAAATTTGAATATTGAATTTTCTTTTTAGCTCTGGTTGATTTGTCAGGAATATCTGGAATTCCTCTATTTAATTAAATGGTCATTTCTTCCCTGGAATATTCTGCAAACCTGGAAGAGTTCAAAAAGGGATAGAAAAACAAACCATTAGAAACCTAGAAGAAATATTAGGAAAGAAAATGATAGAAAAAATTCAACAGCTTAGAAAGAAAACTTACTAAAGAGAACAGTTCCCCCAAAAAGATAATACCTCAATCAGGAAATACAATCTTAAGAAAAGAAGTATGAAACCTCACATGAAAAAATGGGTCCCTCAAATTTAGAATTGGACCAATGGAAGCTAACTTCTTGAGATAGGAGGAAATCATAAAACCAATTCAAATAACTTTTAGAAAATAGAAAAAAAAATTTGAGCCTCTCACTGGAAAAGTAACTGACCTGGAAAATATATCCAGAAAAGATCATCTATAAATCATTAGACTGTCTGAAAGTCAAGATTAAAAAAAGGATCTCCACATCTTATTGTCAATATGGAAAGGAAAACTGAATCAGGCTCTGGACTTTCTGCCACTCAGGTGGAACAAACAACAGTTGGAATGTTGGAGGAATGATATTGACAAAAATGACTGATGGTGGGGGAGGGGTGAATGGGGGAGTGCCCGTCTCTCTCAAGGTTTCTCTTTCCTGGCCCTCAGACTGGAAGGAACTATCTCTCCCTGTCTCAGGATAGAAGTACCTCTATTCCTGGACTTTTCCCAACTGTGTGCTCTACCTTGATTCCTGTGACTGTGTCATCAAACAAAAGGATGTAAGGGGAGCGGTTTGAACTGTAATGCCAGTTTTTAGAGGCATCAGCATGAAGAGACAGGCCCAACCAGCTCTCTGAAGGTCATATGAAGACTTTGAACTTAAGAAAACTAGCACAGATTAGCATAGACAGGAATAAAAGAAACCCGCCACCAACCTGTGAGGCCTGGCTTCAGCTCAAAAGCCGAGAGAAAATCAAAATCAATCTAGGGAAATCCTTCTTCCCTCTTCCCTGATATCTTCTCAATCCAAAATTGTTGTTAAATTCATCTTGAGTTAAATAACCCATAGTCAAATAAGAGGACTATCATTTCAGTGGGACATAGAGGGAGCTGAATGTAAGGACAGCCATTTAACTATAAATGGTCCTTATTGGACCCTTGATCATAGGGGAGGCTTGCCTGGGGATGTGTGTGCTCACCTGCCCTGGGGTATCTTCAACATCAATCAATAGAGAAGACATCCCTTCAGGCTCATAGTTGGCCCATTTCTCAGGAACCCCATTTTTCAAAGATAGCCTCTCAGCAGGGGTTATTGCTCTCCTTTTACCTTACCAGCATCCATATTCCATCTATCCCTTCAACTCCTCCATTCCCTGTTACAAAACCTTTCTTACCCCCTTTACTTCTTCAATCCTCTGAAACTCATTTAATTATTACACAAGAAATTATCTGGGAAGATGATTTTTGTTGGAGAGATGATTCTTAGTTGTAAATCTAGATCTTTTGCCTTGAAATTTTATTATATTCTATGCCTTCTAATCCCTGGTAGAAGCTGCTAGGTCTTCTGTAATACTTAATAACAGACTGAATATGTAAAACGTGTGTGAAAGAGAAACTAAGGATGACATCAAGGTGGAAAAATTCAGTTCCTTGACGGATATTGGACATTTAGACATCAAGAATGAAGTTTAAAAGAGATTAACTTTTTTTAAATAGTAGAGTCAAAAAGTAACTGGAATTGAAATTAGATGATCTGAATTCATTGATCACATGTACATTGTAAAAATGCCTTCCAGTAAACAGAAATGAAGGGACTTATTAAATCCATTATGAAAAAAAAACAAAAAAACAAATCTATAGCTTGTAGGTCATATTGAAATTTGCAATATACCTCAATGTATAACATGTATTTCTAGACCTTTCAAATGGGCTTAAATATAAATTATTTCCATTTATTAAATCTCCTTTTCCCCCTTAACAGCATTGGACAAAGTATAGACTAAAACTCAGAATATCAAGGTCAATACTGGCTCTGATATTTACTAATGAAATCATTCATGTTAGTCATTGGCAAATTGCTTAATGATCAGCTTCAATTTACATATTAAAAAAAAAAACAAAGCTAATAATCTCTGCTATACCCACCAGCTAAGGTTTTCATGGTTATCTTGTCTGACAATTTTTCTCAAATATCTCCTTCTCAATAGGTTTATTATTGGCCACCAGATTCCTAGGCTTTCAGATTCCCTATAATTACGTCCTTATAAAATTTCCTTCCACAGTGCAAAATAGGAGCATTCCACATAATATTGCCTAAACAAATGCCATTTTAAAAGACTATCATTACTCTATTCAAATCCTAAAATAATATTTAAAAATCCCTACTATAATGCTATTCAACCCATTGCTTCATACAAATTGGAAAGTAGATAATTATCCAATAATCCTTACATGATTCCCCTGAGCTGTCTATACTATCTGCACTGACATATTTTTTTTTGTGAAATCACTTCATGTTAAGTAGTTTCCTTTTATGTGAAAAGATATAAGGAAGCAATATTCCTTTAAAAATGAAAAAAATGATCTAGCATCCACAACCTCCAAAAATTATATCATTGATTATATTCAAGTCTTGATGCCTCAATTTGTCACAGTATATTATTAATATTAATCAGCACCAAAATTTGCATGATTGGTGTAACTGAATGTGAATGATGCATTGTGTTATATTACAGAGGTTTATTTAAGGGAGTTAATGTCTCACTACCAGTCTACTATTGACTTATTTCTGCTGTTACAATTAATGCTTAGAGAAGCCTGGGACATTTTAGTCTGTAAGGCACTTAAAATATTTAATCTCACCAGATTTTATTTTTCTCATAGCTTACTTACACAAATCTTTGTCAACTATGAAATAAAAGGTAAACTTCTTGTGACTCCATAAACAATTTTCTCTTTGCAGGCCTGGGAATTGCACTCTAAATTTCATCACAAGAAGTTCTGGATACATTTGTAAATTTTATAGGAAGATCTAGGATTTCAAAAACTAAATGAGAGTAGATACAAAGTCTAGTTTAGAGTTTTTTTTAGGGAAGATACTAGTTCAGGTTAATAAGACCAAGAAAAAGAGTTTCATACTTTCTTAATTTAACGGAAAGGAAAAAAGGAATTAGAAAGTACAGGGAATTCAGAAACAGTAAGTTGAGAAACATTAAGTTTGGAAGAAGAGGAACTTAAAACACTTAGACTCCAATTATGGTAAATAATTCCAGGTATCATCATGTTTAGCCATAATGAAGCACTACAATGTAATACTTCTGTCATCATGTATTTTTGAAGAAAGCCATTAACAATGCTTATTTTTAAGCATCAATAACTGAAAACAAATCTAGTAATTTAGATGAACAGTGAAATAAAGAATAAATCATAAAGCAATTCAATAATTCTTACATTGACTTTAGTGCTCCACAAACTTTCAAAGAATCAAGATATATTTATTGAAAGTCAAATATTTTATTTGTTATTTAATAAAAAATTTTTGCTAAAAATTGGCTTCTCAGGTTTAAAAGAAAATATTTCATATTATCCTGGAAGAAATGGAGTAAAATCCTTTGCTAGTTTTTACCTTGAAGATCTAAATATATCATTAAGAATGCTTGATGAATATTGATCAAAAAACTCATCAGTTTTAGTAAGTCATTTCCATTGCTCAGAATTTTATAATTATTTAATTTACATAATGATACCATTATTGAAGAAATGCTTATGTCTCCCACTAGAAATTTTGCATAAAATAACTGTTCTGATACTATTAAAGCATAACAACTGATCCAGGAACATATTGTATCCAACACCTTTTATGCAAGTTTTCCAAAGTGATTCATTATTATATCATTAAAATAATCAATCATAATACTACTTTCAAAGCTCTACTGTGAAGTAAATACTAACAAGAAATCATAGCTAAATAGCATTTCTTAATATATTAAATGCATTTAAAGACAATGGTTCTCCCTCTATAGCCAAGACAAGGTGCTGCTATGGAAGGTAGACTATATTCTTACAGCATTAAGTATCACATAGAAGACTTTATCATGTATTTATCATACTGGACTTCCAATCCTACTCTTTAAGGTCAGTAAATAGTTCTGAATATAAGGCAGCTTTATCTCATGTCCTCTAGTGTATTGGAATATAATACATCTGACTGACTATTTAGGTGTTTTGATTTCCTTTCTTTAATAAATCAGCAAACATTTCTTAGACATCTATTAAATGTCAAGCTCTATGCTAGGCAGTAGGGATACAAAGAGAAAAGTGAAGTGGTCTTTGTCCTAATAAACTTATATTCTATCAGGACAAATGTACATGTTGAATTAAATTCTAAATATGTAGACATTGCAATTTAATTTTTAAAAGGACCCTAGCAAAAAGGAAAGGAATTTAGAAGCAACATCATTTAGGATCTGGCCACTTAATGTCATTGTGAAAAAATCTAGATGTCCAAGAAATGGAGGTAAGGAACATGGAGACCTGTAATGCTTTCTTCTTGCTCATTTGTTTATTGCTCCAAGTCCTCATTAAATGATGGTGGCAAGAAGATACATGTGTCAAAGGAAGATATTATAAATCATAAGTGATAAATTGAGAATTTTACTCTAATATAATAGATTATATAAAGGGATGGTCTTAGTACCTGGAAATCTGAGTTCATGTAGAATTCATATGTAGAATATATATGACCCTGGAAAATAAATGAACTTCTGAGTTCTCCAGGCAACTTTTTGAGTGCAAGTTTAAGAGAAGGTGCTGATGTGAACTGGTAGAAGGTGTTTTCTATACCAAAAGAATCACAGGCTCATTCCCTATACTCTAGTCCACTTCAATCAATAAATAAATCAAGTGGATGAATAAAATATATCCCCTAGAATATGTCATACAGTTGGAAGAACAGTGCATTAAGAGGTACTATCTCTATACTCATTGGGCAATGACATGAGCCAGAAATGGAAGAGAGGAAGAAAGCAACTTATATTTAATTTGGGAAATTATACAGAACTTTCAATGATCCCAAATTTCTCCCTGATGTTAAAGCATATACATTTTAAGAACAGTTTTCTCCAAATGGTGCCTTATGTTCTTGAAGATCATAACACAACATGCTCTTGGAAGAATCAAAATTTTCTTTGACTCCAAGAGCAATGAATTCATGGTGATTTGAAGTAGACATCACTATATAACCAATAATACTTGTGCTTAAACAAGTTGGAAACGATTTTATCAGTGACATGCATAACTAGAAAAGTAGATGGACTGGTCACCTAGCAAGAGAAAGGAACATAAATAAACAAACAAATATATATATATATATATATATACACATTCACACACACACACACACACACACACACACACATATATCACAACTGATGTGTTGGTACTTTAAAAAATGAATAGAGAATTCAAGCAGAATAAGCTCCAGTGTGTATTTCACAATGAATTGAATAAATTAATACCTCAATTATATGAGCAAATATCAGCTAGGATTATTAGCAGGATTGGTACTGGTTATGCTATATACTGGCAGAGATAATATTTATGTTTCTAAGATTCATTTAATTAAATAATCCACAATATCAAAATGAATACTCAAAAGTGAGTTTTAGAGAAGAAAAGAGTTCTTTCCATTTTATGTTGAAATCTGATATTCATAGATTTCTTTAAGCATACTACTAGAAAAAATTAATATGAATTGAACAAATAATCTAATTGCTAATGAAGGGCAAATTAATATAATAAAAAATGAAATAGATAATTTGATATAATTAAAATTTAAGTGATGAGAAGGGATATTACAATCCACTTTGAATTACAAAAAAAATTGTTAATAATATTACTGCTTCCTTATTTCATCTTTAAATAATTCAGATTGATAAAATGTATTAATTTATTTTCAATTAATATTATGAAAAAAAGTATTTTATTTTTGTCTTTGGATGAGGAGGCTAATACACAAGAATAACCATTCTAAAACCTTAAATATAATTCTGATATTGAAAATTAAAGTATTCAATTCATGTCTAGTCCTGTGATTTGGAAATTAGATCATGATATATTTTCAGTGTATCTCTATATCAATATAGATACATGTATAGATATATTCATAGATGTAGATTCATCTATATAAATAGATATGGAGGTAGATAGATAGATAGATAGATAGATAGATATACTATACATATACACAGATTACCTGTGTATATGTATGTGTGTATGTGTATATATATTGAATATATCTCAGCATATCTATATATGAATATAAGTATATATGCACATAGATTCATGATGTGATAATAAATATTCAAAGATGTGATTATGTTACATAATATATTAATACTGTTAATGATTATATTATAACAATATTAATAATCAAATAGTCTAAGAGAAAGGAATTTCTATCTCTCCAATTAAGTTAATTTATGATGGTGATTGTTTCCAGTCTATGAAGTCCAGGACATGTTCAACAAAAACTATAAGAAATAAAATATTTTTATTGACATGGAATTATCTTCAAGGTTCTCTCAACGGATTTTTAAATTTTAAGTTTTTTTCTAAGAATAATCAGGTTTATAATACCAAAATAATGTATTTTCTTTGAAACGTTTTAAAGAATAAAGAAATACATCTTTTTTGGATTATGTGCTGTATTTTTGTGTTCCTTATGTGTTTATATTGTATTTCTCATGGTCGACCATCCACCTTTCTCTGGGATACTTATCCTTCCAGTGTTTTCTTGACTTCTCTCTCCTAATTGTCTATTTGTCTGATTCTTGAGTCTTTGCTTATCATTATCCATGTCTCTTTCTGTATGTACAGGTGTCTACGACTAAGTGGCAGTGATGTTTTCCTCTACCTCTTTATATTCCTTGTTTATTTCCTCCATACTATCCATTTACACCTCCCCCTCATCTTCATTTTCCTACTCTTCTTCCTCTTTTCCTCCTCCTCTCTTTACATCTCTCCCCCCCTTCTGCTTCTTTCCCCTTCTCTCTTTCCCTTCTCCCTCTCTCTCCACCTCCCCATCATGTTTTCCAGTCATTTCCCACCTTGACCTCCTCCTCTTCCTCCTTCTTCTTTTCTTCATCTCCAAAAGAGTTCATTATCTTTTTCCCAAACCTACCCATTTCTGTTTCTATCTAGGATGCCACCATTCTTACAGGCACCTTAGTTCAGGGTCATTCTAAACTCATCATTCTCACACAAAATATATCCAATTAAATGAAAAATACTGTCATTTCTTCACAATATCCTTCATATTTGTCCCTTTGATTTTTACTCGAATAGCAACCACCTCATTTAAGTCTTCATCACAATTTCCTGGATTATCTTAATGGTTTCCCAAATGGTTTCATTTCTATATCCAATTCATCTTCCAAAGAGATTCCAAATTGATTTTCCTAAATTTCATATCTGATCATGTCAATTATATTTTCGATAATGGTCAGTAACTCTATTATTTCCAGGATACAAATTAATTACTCTCTTTAGGATTTTAAATTCTTCCTAACATGATTAATCTCTGTGTTTCTAGTTTTACAAATTACTGCTTTCCACACACTATAAAGTCTAGTCATACTAGTCTATTTGTTTCATACAACATGCTGTCTTCTTTTTTCTTTGGCCATCCTCATTCTGAGAGTACTGTCTTATTTTAACTCCTGGAATCCTTTCAACATTTAGCTCAAACATTACTTTACCAGTATTCCCAAGCATTAATGCCTTTACATTAAGGTTAGTTTCCATCTTCTTTTTATATTTTTTTTTGTATAGGTCTGTTTGTATACATATTGATTCCCTCAATAAGATAGGTCCCTTATAGAAGGAATTTTTAAAATATATTTTTCTTTGTTTCTGAAATGCTTAGAACAGTGTTTTTAGCATAGCCTAGAACACTTATTAAAAGATTGATTGAAGTCTTTCATCTCTATAACCTTCTCTCTTATCTTTCCTATATTCCTGTGAAAACATTGCCTATAAAGCAGGCATAATCATGTCTACCCTCTCTTCAGTAAGCTATAATGGCTCCTCATTGCCCTAGGAACTTAAAATCAAGGAACTCAAGAGACACAGATGAAGAGAAAGATCATTCCACTCCAGCCATGGGGGCAGCCAATGAAAATGGATGCAGTGGGGGAAATAGAGTGCCTTGTTCAAGGAACAGTTTGGAAGGCAGTATCATTCAATCACAGATTTCATGAGGGATAACAAGAGGAAAGAAGACTGGAAAGATAGGAAGGGATTTTATTGTGAAGGGCTTAACCTGCCAAACAGAAAGCTAAATTTGATAGTAGAGCTAGTCGGGAACCACAGGAGTTTTTTGTTTGTTTGTTTGTTTTTAATAAGGGAGAGAAGAATAGAGTTGATATGCCCAGAACTTTGCTTTAGGTAGATCACCTTGACATCTAAGTGAAGGAGGGTCTGAAATGGAGAAGGACTTGGGAGAGGAAAATTAAATAGCAAATATTGTAATTCTTCAGACATGAGGTGATAAGAGCCTACACATGGGGAGTGGCAGTAAACAAAGGAGAGAAGGAAGTGTATATGACATATATAAATAAGATGACCTTGACTAGTTTTGAAAACATATTGGATTTTAGGGAGGGGGATGATAAAAGGAGTCAAACCTACCTTGGTTGCAAGCCTGGGCAATTGGGAGAAAGGTGTTACTATTGACAGCAATAATGAAGTTCAGAATGGGAGGCTGTTGGAAGAAGATAATGAGTCCAGGTTTTTACCAGTTGAGGAAGGGTCACATTTAAAGTGTGGCGTTTAAACTGAGCTTTGAGAAGAACTAGGGATTCTAAGAAGGATGGGAGAGAAAAGTTTCCCTCTGGGCAGGAAATGGGTTAACATAGGCATTCTTCTGGGTTGGATGTTAGAATTTTTGGTTTAAATCCTTTCTCTGATGCCCTTCTGGTTGGTGGGAATCAATATGGCAAAGTAGACTTAGCAACCCAGACAAACTTTCCCATTATTTCCCTCAAAACAACTCTTAAATAACAAAACAAAACAAAAGCTGTGGTGGCAGAGTCAACAAAATGAAAGGGTGATGCATTTTTTCATGCCTAGAGACAACTGAAGAGGTGAACAAGAGAGATCAGTGACACAGGGTTGGGATGGTCTGGAGCACACATGGAGGCTACATTAGCACTGGACTTGGAGGTGACATCAAAGGCAGTAGTACCTACAGGAGATCAAGAAATTGAATAACTTGTTAAAAAGATTACAGGAGGAATACTGAACTGACATTGTTTTCAGGACCTAGAGCTATATGGACAATGCCATTGTGCATTTACAATTCTTGGTCACAGGTCCAGGGCAGAGAGTAGTACTTGTGATAATTCACAAAGGCCCTAGGCCCCTGGTGACAGTACAAGGGCTAAACAGATTGCTAGTATTTGAAGATGCAAGGAAACAGCAGTGTTTTCTGGGAAAATACCAGCATTTAGACAAACAGAGCAATGACCACATTTCTCCCAAATCACATCACTTTGAAATCACTGAAAACTTACAAACATCCAGAAACTAGCTCTTAATATATCAACTCAAAAAATCCATTAGACCTTCCTACTTCTCAGGAACATAGTCCAACTTTAACATAAAGTTCAAAATCAAGAAATTGACTTCAAAAATGAAGAAGCCACAAAAACAACTACAAAACTGACCATAAAAATCTATTCTGGTGACAGGACATATCAAGAACTGATATAGACAAAAGCATATAAATAGCTAAAAGAAAAACCTCAAAAAATGCAAACATAAACATGAATTCAAAAACAATTTTAGAAGAATTAAGAAAAGAGATGAGAAATAGAGGCAATTTTGAGAAAAGAAATGAGAACAATGTAATAAAATTATGAAATGGCAATGAACAAATTGTTAAAAGAGAACAAAACATTACTGAAAAAATAAAACTCTTCAAAATGGCCAAATGGAAAAAAGAGATACAAAATTTCACTAAATCAAATAATTGCTCAAAAATTGGAATTGTACAAGTGTAATTTGGCTATTATAGTCCTGGGAATTTGAAATTTAGGATCTCTTTCAAGTGGTGATCATTTCATTATTACCATTCCTATTTTCCTCCCTTGTTCAAAAACATTAGGACATTTTCCCCTTAGTAAGTTCTTATAATATGGTGTCAAAGTTGTTTTTGTTTTCCAATCATGGCTTTTAGACAGTTCAGTCATTCTTGGTAATCAATCCTGGATCTATTTTCTTAGTCAGTTTTTTTTTTTTGTTTCCAGTGAAATATTTCAGATTTTCTTCTATTTTTTTTCCTTCTTGTGATTTTGTCTTATTGTTTCCTACTACCTTAATGAGTCATTGGTTTCCATTTATACAATTCTTATTTTAATGCAATCATTTCTTTTATGAGACTTGCATTGCCTTTTTCATAGAGTTATTTTCCTTTGTGAGATTTGTATTTGCTTTTTAGGGATCTGTTTTCTTCAATGAGCTTTGAATTCTAAGCTATTGACTTTCTCTTTTATTTTATTTTCTAATTATTCTTCAAAATTTCTGATTATTTACTGTTGTTTTTAATACTCTTGGAGTTCTTTTAAGAGTTCATTTTGGGCCTGAAATCCATTCCCATTTGCCTTTGAGGGTTCACATTTCCATTTTGGCATCCTCTTCTTGAGCTTGTGTTTTTATCTTCCCTTTTGCTAAAATACCTTTCTGGGTCAAACCTATTCTTTGCCTTTAACTCATTGGGGGGTTCTTTTTTCATAATCTTACTAATATGTTGAGGCAACACTTCTTGGGTGGAGGGAACTTTGTCTTGGGGTTCCTTTGGAATCCATGTGAGAGGACTTAGCTGGATTCCACTCCTCAGCTGACATCTCCTCCTAGGATGGTGAGTACTGGGGTAGTTCCCTCCACTGAGGGTTAACCAAGGTGTATTTGTTCCACTCACTCCTCAAGTTCCTGAGTATATGTCTGTACCAGACCATTCCTCATGCTTCTGATTCCAATTCTTATTAGTATTAAAACATTAGAAAAATAGGAAAAATGGTACTTTTTAAAAAATGATAGGAAGTATTTTTCTAAAACCAAGAGCAAGCACTATCTGAAATGTTGGTGAACTAGACATCTTCCCAATAAGAAAAAAGGTGACTAAGGATGACTATTATCACCATTATTCTTTAAAATATTTCTAGATGTCAAGATGGTGGCTTAGAAGCATAAAAAGTTCAGACCTCTGAAAATCCTTCCTTACCAATCACAAACTGAATGCTCCTAGGGAATGAAATTCAAACGTAACAACAGGACAGAGGCACGGAACCCTCCTTCTGGACTCAAATCAAAAGGTATGTCCCCCAAAAGCCAGAATCTGAGAACACTTGGGTCTAAGGGGAAGGCAGAAGGAAGGTCCTAGGACCCCTCCACCCCAACCCAGAGCTCAGAGCCCCCAGCAGCAGTGGGAGCCTCTGGGAGGGCAAAGGTGCTGGTTTGGTGGGCCTACCTTGTGAGCAGTAGGGCACTAGGCTTGGAGTGTCCAGCCTGGGCAGCCAGGAGGAAGCAAGGGAGAGACTAGGGAGCCTGAAGCCCCATGACTGGGTTCTTCTATCTGGCTCCAGTCTCACTGGAGGTTTTTGCCTCAGGGAACATCCAGACCACCCCAGTTGAACCTAATCCCATCAGGACTCCTCAGAGCCCAAGGAGGCCAGTATCTCTCCCCACCTAGAGCTCAGTGGATCCCAAAAGGACAGGAACCTCAGGGTGGGCAAAGGTGCTGTTCTGAAGGGTGCACCTTGAAAGCAACCTGGGCCAGGCTTGGGACATCCAACACAGATGGCAAGGAAGCAGCTGGAGAGAGATGGGGGGAGCCTGCAGGCCCTGGCTGTGTCCTTCTATCTGGCTCCAGTCTTACTGGAGGTTTTTTCTCAGGGCACATCCAAACCAACCTAGTTGAACCCAATCCCATCAGGAGACCTCAGAGCTCAGAGAGGCCAGGAAGCCTCACCCCCTAGAATGCAGGGCCTCTCAAAAGGACAGGAACCTCGGGGAGGGCAAAGGCACTGGGGTACCTTGCAGACAATGCTGTCCCAGGCTTAGAGCATGAAAGTAAGGCAGCAGAGAAGCAACTGGAGAGAACTGAGAGCAGTAACACCTGAAAAGCTGGCAGGGAGTGGAGGGAAGACCCTGGGCTTCCCTGGGAAAATAGCACAGCTGCGGAGAATGGACAATTTCCCTGGGGCAAAAGCCTGGATTGAATATTAGATCCATAGACTGAGAGCCAGCCCACTTCACTCAGATTTCTGACTGGAAAGGGGAGGAAACACCATAGAGATGGCAAACAGTGCTCAAGGTCAGCCTCCCAACACCAAGAAAAGCAAGAAGAAGGGGGTGACTTTGGACACATTTTATGGAGCGAAAATACAAAATACAGAGGTAATAGAAGAGGAAATACAAACAAATGCTCCAAAACCTTCCAAAAGAAATGGAAATTCTCCACAAGCTCTTGAAGAATTTAAATTGGAAATTATCAAAAAGATGGAAGCCTTCTGGCAGGAAAAATGGGAAATAATGCAAAAGGAACTCAGCAATCTGAGGGACCAAAATATGCAAATGCAGAAACAGCTCGAAGACTCAAAAAACAGGTCAGAACAAACTGAAAAGGAAAACCAGTCTTTAAAGTTTAGAATCAGTCAACCGGAAGACAATGATCTTGCAAAACAGCAAGAATTAATAAAGCAAATACAAAAGACTAAGGAATTAGAAGATAACAAAAAATATCTCACTGACAAGATGACAGACCTGGAAAACAGAGGAAGGAAAGACAATCTGAGAATCATTGTTCTTCCAGAAAAGCCAGAAATTATCGGTAATCTTGATATCATAATACATGATATCATCAAAGAAAACTGCCTGGAGATTCTAGAACAAGGGGACAAAATATGCATTGAAAGAGTTCACAGAACACCCTCTACACTAAATGCCCAAAAGACAACTCCCAGGAATGTAATTACCAAATTCCAAAGTTTCCAAGCAAAAGAAAAAAAAATCTTACAAGAAGCCAGAAAAAAGATAATTTAGATATAAAGGAACACCAATCAGGTTCACGCAGGACCTAGTAATCTCCACTCTGAATGATCATAAGCCATGGAACATGATGGTCAGAAAAGTAAGAGAGCTGGGTCTTCAACCAAGAATCAGCTATCCATTAAACTGACTATATACTTCCAGGGGAACGTATGGGCATTAAACAAAATATAAGATTTCCATGTATTTGTAAAGAAAAGACCAGAGCTCTGTGGAAAGTTTGACATCCAAAAACAAAGAGCAAGAGAAACTTGAAAAGGTAAATAGGAAGGAAAGGGAAAGGAGAAAAATGTTATCTTTTTCTTTTATTCAAACACTCTTCTATAAGGACTACATTTATATCAAATTATATATATATATATATATATATATGTTTATATATATATGAGGGGAAATTTAATGTGTAACTCTCAAAAAATCCATGCATAATTAGAGTAGTAAGAAGAATCATGCATAGGGAAAGTTTGGGGCATCAAGACAATACGGAGAAGAGGGGGGAAAGAAAGAAAGAGGGAGGGGGGAATCATTGATTCCCTAAGATATACTCCAAGAAATAGAAAAAAAAAACTAAATAGAATAATCTTTCTCACACAAAGATACACATGGGAAGGGGAGGGGAAGAATTGTCCTAAAAGAAGGAGAGGAAGAGAGTTTTAACTTAAACCTTACTCTCAGTAAATCAACTCTGAGAGGGAAGAGCATCTAGATCCATTGGATTTGAATTCTATCTTATCCAACAGGGCAAGAGAGAAGGGAAAACCAAGGGGGGTAAGGGGGAAGGGAACACAAAAAAGGAGAGAAAGAGATGGGGGAGGGGAGGGAACAAAAAGGAAGGGGCTAGAAAGGGAAACATATCAAGATAGGGGACCAGGGTGGACTGATTTAAAGTAAATCACTGGCTTAAAAGGATATAGCTAAAGGAGAAAGGTCAGTATTAGGGGAGGATATCAAAATGCCACAGAATCTAAAGTGACAATCATAACTTTGAACTTGAATGAGATGAAATCACCCATAAAACATAGACTAATAACAGAATGGATTAGAATCCAAAACCCTACCATATGTTGTCAAAGATTGACCATACACTAGGTCATAGAAACATGGCATACAAATGCAGAAAAGCATAAATAATAAATGCAACTTTTTCAAATCATAATTCAATAAAAATAATGATCAGTAAAGGTACAGGGAGGGCCAAATCAAAAATTAATTGGAAATTAAATAATATGATACTCCAAAATCAGTTAGTTAGAGAACAAATCATAGAAACAATTAATAATTTCATCGAGGAAAATGACAATGATGAGACATCCTTCAAACCTTATGGGATGCAGCCAAAGCAGTACTCAGAGGATAATTCATATCTCTGAGTGCATATATTAACAAATTAGGGAGGGAAGAGATCAATAAATTGGAAATGCAAATAAAAAATCTTGAAAGCGAATGAATTAAAACCCCCCAGAAGAAAACCAAACTAGAGATCCTAAAAACTAAGGGAGAAATTAACAAAATCGAAAGTGATAGAACTATTGAACTAATAAATAAGACAAGAAGCTGGTACTTTGAGAAAACAAACAAAATAGACAAAGTACTGGTCAATCTAACTAAAAAAAGGAAAGAAGAAAGGCAAATTAACAGCATCAAAGATGAAAAGGGGAACATCACCTCCAATGAAGAGGAAATTAAGGCAGTCATTAAAAACTACTTTGCCCAATTATATGGCAATAAATATACCAATCTAGGCGATATGGATGAATATTTTAAAAAATATGTTACCTAGACTAACAGAAGAAGAAATAGAATTCTTAAATAATCCCATATGAGAAACTGAAATCCAACAGGGCATCAAAGAACTCCCTAAGAAAAAATCCCTAGGGCCTGATGGATTCACAATGAACTCTAACAAACATTCAAAGAACAGCTAATCCCAGTACTATACAAACTATTTGACATAATAAGTAAAGAGGGAGTTCTAACAAATTTCTTTTATGACACAAACATGGTACTGATTCCAAAGCCAGGCAGGTCAAGAAAGGAGAAAGAAAACTATAGACCAATCTCCCTAATGAATATAGATGCAAAAATCCTAATTATGATACTAGCAAAAAGACCTCAGCAAGTGATCAGGAGGGTCATTCACCATGATGAAGTAGGATTCATACCAGGAATACAGGGCTGGTTCAATATTAGGAAAACCATCCACATAATTGACCATATCAACAAGCAAACCAACAAAAATCACATGATTATCTCAATAGACACAGAAAAAGCCTTTCATAAAATACAACACCCATTCCTATTAAAAACACTAGAAAGTATAGGAATAGAAGGGTCTTTCCTAAAAATAATAGACACTATATATCTAAAACTATCAGCAAACATCATCTGCAATGGGGATAAACTAGATGCATTCCCAATAAGATCAGGAGTGAAACAAGTATGCCCATTATCACCTCTATTATTTAACATTGTACTAGAAACATTAGTAGTAGCAATTAGAGAAGAAAAAGAAATTGAAGGTATTAAAATAGGCAATGAGGAGACCAAGTTATCACTCTTTGTAGATGATATGATGGTCTACTTAAAGAATCCTAGAGAATCAACTAACAAGTTAGTCGAAATAATCAACGACTTTAGCAAAGTTGCAGGGTACAAAATAAATTCATGTAAGTCATCAGCATTCCTATATATCTCCAACACAGCTCAGCAGCAAGAATTAGAAAGAGAAATCCCATTCACAATCACCTTAGACAAAATAAAATACTTGGGAATCTATCTCCAGAGACAAACACAGGAATTATATGAACACATTTACAAAACACTGCTCATGGGTTGGACGAGATAATATAATAAAAATGAACATCCTACCCAAACTCATTTATCTATTTAGTGCCATACCCATTGAACTTCCAAAAAAAATTTTTTTTTACTGAATTAGAAAAAAATTAAACAAAGTTCATTTGGAAGGACAACAGATCAAGGATATCCAGGGAAATAATGAAAAAAAAAAACACAGGAAGTGGGCCTTGCAGTTCCAGATCACAAACTATACTATAATACAGTGGTCATCAAAACAATTTGGTACTGGCTAAGAGATAGAAAGGAGGATCAGTGGAATAGACTTGGGGTAAATGTCCTCAGCAAGGCAGTATATGATAAACACCAAGACCCCAGCTTTTGGGACAAAAATCCAGTATTTGATAAAAACTGCTGGGAAAATTGGAAGCCAGTGTTGGAGAGATTAGGTTTGGATCAACACCTCACACCCTACACCAAGATAAACTCAGAATTGGTGAATGACCTGACCATAAACAAGGAAACTACAAGTAAATTAGGTGAACACAGAATAGTATACATATCAGATCTTTGGGAAGGGAAAGACTTTAAAACCAAGCAAGACATAGAAAGAGTCACAAAATGTAAAATAAATAATTTTGATTACATCAAATTAAAAAGTTTTTGTACAAACAAAACCAATGTAACCAAAATTAGAAGGGAAGCAACAAATTGGGAAACAATTTTCATAACAAAAACCTCTGACAAAGGTCTAATTACTCAAAACTATAAAGAGCTAAAGCAATTGTTGATAAATGATTGATAAATGGGCAAAGGACATGAATAGGCAGTTTTCAGCCATAGAAATCAATATCATTAATTAGCACATGAAAAAGTGTTCTAAATTTCTTATAATCAGAGAGATGCAAATCAAAACAACTCTGAGGTATTACCTCACACCCAGAAGACTGGCTAACATGACAGTGAAGGAAAGTAATGAATGCTGGAAGGGATGTGGCAAAGTTGGGACATTAATTCATTGCTGGTGGAGTTGTGAAATGACCCAACCATTCTGGAGGGCAATTTGGAACTATGCCCAAAGGGAAATAAAAGAGTGTCTGCCCTTTGATCCAGCCATAGCACTGCTGGGTTTGTACCCCAAAGAGACAATAAGTAAAGAGACTTGTACAAGATTATGCATCGCTGCTCTCTTTGTGGTGGCAAAATTTGGAAAATGAGGGGATGGCCATCAATTGGGGAATGGCTGAATAAACTATGGTATATGTTGGTGATGGAATACTATTATGCTAAAAGGAACAATAAAGTGGAGGATTTCCATGAAGACTGGAAGGACCTCCAGGAAGTGATGCAGAGTGAAAAGAGCAGAGCCAGGAAACATTGTACACAGAGAATGATACACTGTGGTAAAATTAAAGTAATAGACTTCTCCTTTAGTCTCAATGCAATGTCCCTGAACAACCTGCAGGGATCAAGGAGAAAAAAAAAACAAACACTACCCACAAGCAGAGAACAAACATTGGGAGTTAAAAGACAGAGGAAGTACAGCAGCTTGACTATAGGGGTGGAGGGGATATGAAAGAGGATAGTCTCTGAATGAACACCCTACTATGGAAACCAATAGCATGGAAATGGACTCTGGTTGAGGAAGCATGTGATACCCAGAGAAATTGTGCATTGCCAGTGGGAGGGGGTAAGGAGGAGGGAGGAAAAAAAAAGGATGATTTTTGTTTCTAATGAATAACATTGGAAAGTGACCAAATAAAATAAAAGCTTAAAAAATACTTCTAGAAATGCTAGTTATAGAAATTTAAAGGATTAGACTAGGCAAAGTGGTTACAAAACTACCCAGAGTCATAATCAACTAAAAAAGTAGCTAAACAATATCGTTTGCAAATTTGTTAGCAATAAATGTAAAACAAAAATCATCATAATTTCTATGAACCCCCAACAAAATATAGCAGGAACATAGAGACATTCAATTTAAAATAATTGTAGATAGTTTTAAAGTAATTGGGAGTACACCAGCCAACACATATCCTGGAACAACTTGAACAAAATTATAAGACACTTTTTATACCAATATAGATCTAAATAACAGAACATATTAATTGCTTATGGGTTGGCCAATAAAAATGACAATTGGCCTAATTACCTATGAAGTATTATACTAATCAAACTACTAAATCATTAAATTTTATAGATTTAAAAAATTAATAAATTTATTTGTAAGAGTAAAGACCAAGGATATCAAGGAAATCAATGAAAAAAATGTGAAGGAAAGCAAACTGGCAGTACCATTCGAACTGTACTACAAAACAGTAATCATAAAAACAGTCTTATACTGGGTAAAAAAATGGAGCTGGAGATCACTGAAATATACTATGTATACAATACATTGTAGTAATTGCCCGTAGTAATCTATTGCTGGATAAAGGCAAACAACCAAACTTGGGTCAAGAACTTATCATTTGACAAAAATTGCTGAGAAAATCAGAGAGCAATTTGGCAGACACTAGTTGTAGACTAGCATTTAACATCATATACCAAGACATGGTCAAAAATAGTAAATGATTTAGACATAAAATGTAATATTATAAGCAATTAGCAGAATCTTAGAATATTTTATATTCAAATCTTTGAATAAGGGAAGAGTTTTTGACCAAATTAAGTGACAAAGAAAATCAAAGAAAGTATAATAGATCATTTTTCTACCTGAAATTAAATAGTTTTTGCACAAAGAAAGCAAATTAAGTCAAAATGAAAAGTAAAGCAGAAAAGTGGGAAAGACAAATCAATGATCAATACAATGATCCAAGAGAATTTCAAAGAACCCATGAGGCAAAATGCTATCTGCATCCAGACAGAGAATTGATGAATTCTGAATGGAAACTGGAAAATACTTTTATCACTTCCTTTATTTTTCTTGTTTTTTTTTTCCAATATGGCTAAGATGGAAAAATGTTTTACATGTTTTCACGTGTGGTAGGTATTATATTGCTTCCCTCCTTAATGATTGGAAGAGGGGAAGGAAAGAGAAAAAGAATTTAGAAATCAAAATGTTTCTTTCAATTCTGAGATTCTCTGATTCATCAATCACCAATAAATATCTTCCTATAGGAAATGGTCATGTTATCAATTTTTGTAGCGTGTACAAGGTCTTTGGCCTTGATGGCAAAACTGTGGCACGCATAACATGGATAGCACACTGAGACCTCTCTGTGGCCACTTGAAGACCCCTGACTAGGTGAGTTGGGAGCCTGGCCCTGAACCTGAACTCAGGAATGGGTGGAGCACTGCGCATAGTTAGAGGACAGGGCACACAGTTGGGGGCAGGACACAAGCATACAATATGGGGGGGGGTAAAGCATGGCACAGGGTCCCCAACAAGTAATAAAATGTTCACTCATCTAAGGCCTCCTCCATAGACTCTTTTAATTGCCAAAAAACATCACTCAGTAAATATATTTGTTATTAATATCACTGTAATGAATCCAAAAACTCTTATTCCTTTCTCTGAATCCCAACACTGCCATCCTGGATACAATTATTATTCAAAGCAATTTCCAGAATAAGATGTTTAATAAATAATGAGACTGTGTGGGATCTAAGAACAATCTTCACCTGGCAAGAGGAAGGTTGAATGATGTTCAGTTCACCTTTCCCTAAATGTGGCCCCTTTCATAATTTCTACCCTTGAGATACTAGCTTGGGGAAGTAATCGAGACACAGGCAATCTCCTGGGCACAGTCACTTCAGACCAGCTGTACATAAGCCAAAGGTGATGTCAAATATAACTAGTATTCACATTTCCGGGGCTGATCACCTCAATTTGGATTCTCATTTCATTCTTGAACTAGTGAAGAATACCATTACTTTTTCTACCAAAAGGAGTTCTGAATATGTTATTCTTTAATTTAAATGTGCTTGTTATTAATTGTGGGGTGAAACCTAATTCAGTTTTCAATTACTTTTATTGGATGCATACAAATTCCACAAGAAGAGATTGTTTGAAACAAACAAGCAATCAGAAAAAAAAAAAACCTGCCAGTTTTAGCAGCAAATTCTGAAACTACTTCTTTTAATGAAATAATAGTTACTTTTATACTTTACCCTGACTGGGAAAAAAATTCTCTTACATCAATTACATAATCACCATGCTAAACAAAGTGAGCTGTTTGAGGAAGATCTAATGTGATTGCAATGGCAATCTTATGTCAATTCATAACATGTAATTAGTGCCTCCTTGTATTTCTTATTTGAGAATGTCAAAGCTGAAGTCATTATTACCATGCAACATTTTACATGTTACTAGTGTTTGTGGGAATACTGACATTTTTAATCTGAAATTAAGCACATAGTTATTGCTGACAGCTATTCAAGTTAAGTCGTTCTGGCCATCTTATTATAAGTATTATAAAGCTTCCAAAAACTGACTTCCTAAAAACATTAATATAAAGAAATCTTTTTTTAGCTTATATGTATTTGGCTTTTGCCTTTCATTGTCCTTTCAAAACTTATATGTAATCCAAGTTTGAAGAATGGAATGAAGCTGGCAACCTTATCATCCACAAAATGATCAGCTTATGGGTTGAATCCATTTCAACTTGGCTGAAGGCCAGCTAGTACATTTTTGGTGATGAATACAACTTATTATTACATTTTTAGCATCTGTGATTTTATAGCCTGTCACTAGAGGACACAGTATAATTTTTTCACTAGAGAAAATAAAAGAGGAAAAGTTATAAATCCCTTTGGATGTTCTTTGAATTAGGGGGAAATTTTCCAAAGGAATCAAAAAAATGTTTTAACTGTGGAATGAAGAAGGAAATAAAATGATCTATAATCTGTAAAAAAATAAAAGAAACCTGATTATGGACAATGAAATGTGTTTTAGACTCATATCAAATCTTGTGATTTGACTCACCTTTTCAAATATCACTTACTCTTGAATTCTTGGAGAAAATTCAATCTTCAAACTCCCACTGCCAAATCTGTCAATCTAACCTTTAAAAAGTTTGTGAGTTAATATTCAAGATTTAACCCACAAAATAAAAAAGCACTGTTGTCTGTATATAATGACAGACCTAAATATGAAATCTAAATTAAAATCTACCTGAAATGATTCAATGTCTCCACAACTCAGTTAGTTGATAGGATGAATGTTTTTTTTGTTTTGTTTTGTTTTGTTTTGTTTTGTTTTGTTTTTGCTATTTCCATCTGTTGTTAAATTAGGAATTAGTCAAACACTATCAGTGGGTATATTAAGTGACTAACATATTAGCAGTAATTCTTCCATTATTGACACTTTATGTCAAAGAGTCTTTAAGTTAATCTGTCACTTAACTTGAAGGTCTACAATAATAAATGTTAATTGATTTCAAAGAAATGCATTTGACCAGAAATCTGGGAATATTGTAACAAGTTGATGAATAATATTTCTGTAATATCTATTTAAACATCAGTTAAATGTTTTTTTAATAGCATAAATAAAGATTTTATTGTGGGGGCAGGAATGATGAGGGAGGGAAGAATGAAGTGTACTTTTTGCTTTTTTAACAACCCTTAGCAATTCCCTCACTATGGCAAGATTATCAGCTACACAACGTACTGATGTCAGAACTCCCAGATGACAATATGTCAGAGAAAGGAGGGATAGAGTCCTTCAAGAAGGAAGTAATATGTTTCTCTGATATGTGTGTGTACACAAGCACAAAAATGTAACATCTATTGTGCATACCATGATATACACACATAAATACATTATTTAATCATGTCTTTATCTTCAAGACTACAATGAGGGCAAAGATACTAGAAGTGTTTGCCATTTCATTTTCCTGGATTAAAGCAGAGGTTAAACCACTTGCATAAAGTCACATAGCTACTAACTGGCAACGGCTATAATTGAACTCAAATCTTCCCAAATCCAGGATCAGTATTTTATCTACTGAGTCACCTACCATATATATGTGTGTGTGTGTGTGTGTGTGTGTGTGTGTGTGTGTGTATGTATGCATATACATACATATATGTGCATATGTGTTTTATTCAGAGTTTAGATTTAGAAAGTTGAACTGCATAATGTATATTTTTGTATGGAAATATTTTATGTGTGTGGCTGTAATTATAAAACAAATCAGATAACCAGAACTAAATGATCTGAATTTATATTTGTCTATTCTTAGGTTCTTGCCTTTTTATTTAGATTTATTTTTGCAGTTGAATTATTTTCTGTTCATATCAACAAAAACAAATAAAACAAACTGAATTTTTTTCTTTTTAAATATGACCAGTGCTATACAGTGTGTACAAATATAAAGTGAAAAGCTGTCAGTTACTCTGTGATTTTAAGGCAGTCTAAATCATTCAGGCCAAAAATTAGCTCATTTTTTAATTTAAATGACACTGAACATTTGCTTAGGGCAAGGTTTTTTTTTTTTTTTAAATATATTTTATTTGATCATTTCCAAGCATTATTCGTTAAAGACATAGATCATTTTCTTTTCCTCCCCCCCACCCCCCATAGCCGACACGTAAGTCCACTGGGCATTAGATGTTTTCTTGATTTGAACCCATTGCTTTGTTGATAGTATTTGCATTAGAGTGTTCATTTAAAGTCTATCCTCTGTCATGTCCCCTCAACCTCTGTATTCAGGCAGTTGCTTTTTCTCGGTGTTTCCACTCCCATAGTTTATCCTTTGCTTATGAATGGTGTTTTTTTTCTCCTGGATCCCTGAAAGTTGTTCAGGGACATTACACTGCCCCTAATGTAGAAGTCCATTACGTTCGATTATACCACAGTGTATTAGTCTCTGTGTACAATGTTCTCCTGGTTCTGCTCCTCTCGCTCTGCATCACTTCCTGGAGGTTGTTCCAGTCTCCATGGAACTTCTCCACTTTATTATTCCTTTGAGCACAATAGTATTCCATCACCAACATATACCACAGTTTGTTCAGCCATTCCCCAATTGATGGGCATCCCCTCGTTTTCCAGTTTTGGGCCACCACAAAGAGCGCAGCTATGAATATTTTTGTACAAGTCTTTGTGTCCATTATCTCTTTGGGGTACAGACCCAGCAGTGCTATGGCTGGGTCAAAGGGTAGATATTCTTTTGTCGCCCTTTGGGCATAGTTCCAAATTGCCCTCCAGAATGGTTGGATCAGTTCACAACTCCACCAGCAATGAATTAATGTCCCTACTTTGCCACATCCCCTCCAGCATTCATTACTTTCCTTTGCTGTTATGTTAGCCAATCTGCTAGGTGTGAGGTGATACCTCAGAGTTGTTTTGATTTGCATCTCTCTGATTATAAGAGATGTAGAACACTTCTTCATGTGCTTGTTAATAGTTTTGATTTCTTTATCTGAGAACTGCCTATCCATTTCCCTTGCCCATTTATCAATTGGAGAATGGCTTGATTTTTTGTACAATTGATTTAGCTCATTATAAATATGAGTAATTAAACCTTTGTCAGAGGTATCTATGAAGATTTTTTCCCAATTTGTTGTTTCCCTTCTGATTTTAGTTATATTGGTTTTGTTTGTACAAAAGCTTTTTAGTTTGATGTAGTCAAAATTATTTATTTTACATTTTGTGATTCTTTCTATATCTTGCTTGGTTTTAAAGCCTTTCCCCTCCCAAAGGTCTGACATGTATACTATTCTGTGTTTACCCAATTTACTTATGGTTTCCTTCTTTATGTTTAAGTCACTCACCCATTTTGAATTTATCTTGGTGTAGGGTGTGAGGTGTTGATCTATTCCTAGTCTCCAACCAAGAATCAGCTACCCAGCAAAACTGACTATATACTTCCAAGGGAAAGTATGGGCATTCAACAAAATAGAAGACTTCCAACTTTTTGCAAAGAAAAGACCAGAGCTCTGTGGAAAGTTTGATACCGAAAATCAAAGAGCAAGGAATACCTGAAAAGGTAAATATTAAGGAAAGGGGAAAAATGTTATCTTCTTTTACTCAAACTCTCTTCTATAAGGACTACATTTATATCAACCTATGTATACTAATATGTGGGGAAAATGTAATGTATAAATAGGGGGTAAAGAAAGACCAAATAGAATAATGGTTCTCACACAAAGATTCACAGGGGAAGGGGAGGGGAAGAAAACTCCTATAAGAAGGAGAGGAAGAGGGGGGGGGGTTTACTTAAACCTCAATCTCAGGGAAATCAACTCTGAGAGGGAAAAACATCCAGATCCATTGGGATCTTGAATTCTATCTTACCCAACAAGGGTAAGGAGAAGGGAAAACCAAGGTGGGGAGGGGGAGAGGGAGAACAAAAAGGGAGGGAAAGAGAGGGGGGAGGGGGAGGGAAGAAAAAGGGAGGGACTAAAAAGGGAAACATCAAGGGAGGGGACAAGGGGGACTGTTTCAAAGTAAATCACTGAACTAAAAGGTAGAGCCGAAGAAGAAAAGGTTAGAATTAGGGAAGGCAATCAAAATGCCAGGGAGTCCACAAATGACAATCATAACTTTGAACGTGAATGGGATGAACTCACCCATAAAACGTAGACGAATAGCTGAATGGATTAGAATCCAAAACCCTACCATATGTTGTCTTCAAGAAACACACATGAGGCGGGTTGACACCCACAAGGTCAGAATTAAAGGATGGAGTAAGACCTTCTGGGCCTCAACTGATAGAAAGAAGGCAGGAGTGGTAATCATGATATCTGATAAAGCCAATGCAAAAATAGACCTGATCAAAAGGGATAGGGAAGGTAATTATATTTTGTTAAAAGGGACTCTAGACAATGAGGAAATATCATTAATCAACATGTATGCACCAAATAATATAGCACCCAAATTTCTAATGGAGAAACTAGGAGAATTGAAGGAAGAAATAGACAATAAAACCATACTAGTGGGAGACTTAAACCAACCATTATCAAATTTAGATAAATCAAATCAAAAAATAAATAAGAAAGAGGTAAAAGAAGTGAATGAAATCTTAGAAAAATTAGAATTAATAGACATATGGAGAAAAATAAATAGGGATAAAAAGGAATACACCTTCTTCTCAGCACCACATGGTACATTCACAAAAATTGACCATACATTAGGTCACAGAAACATAGCACACAAATGCAAAAAAGCAGAAATAATGAATGCAGCCTTCTCAGATCACAAGGCAATAAAAATAATGATTAGTAATGGTACATGGAAAACCAAATCTAAAACCAATTGGAAATTAAACAATATGATACTCCAAAACCGTTTAGCTAAAGAAGAAATCATAGAAACAATTAATAATTTCATCAAGGAAAATGACAATGGTGAAACATCCTTTCAAACCTTTTGGGATGCAGCCAAAGCGGTAATCAGAGGCAAATTCATATCCCTGAAAGCTCATATTAACAAACAAGGGAGAGCAGAGATCAATCAATTGGAAATGCAATTGAAAAAACTCGAAAGCGATCAAATTAAAACCCCCCAGCAGAAAACCAAATTAGAAATCCTAAAAATTAAGGGAGAAATTAATAAAATCGAAAGTGATAGAACTATTGATTTAATAAATAAGACAAGAAGCTGGTACTTTGAAAAAACAAACAAAATAGACAAAGTACTGGTCAATCTAATTAAAAAAAGGAAGGAAGAAAAGCAAATTCACAGCATTAAAGATGAAAAGGGGGACAGCACCTCCAATGAGGAGGAAATTAAGGCAATCATTAGAAATTACTTTGCCCAATTATATGGCAATAAATACACCAATTTAGGAGAAATGGATGAATATATACAAAAATACAAACTGCCTAGACTAACAGAAGAGGAAATAGAATTCTTAAATAATCCCATATCAGAAATTGAAATCCATCAAGCCATCAAAGAACTTCCTAAGAAAAAATCCCCAGGGCCTGATGGATTCACCTGTGAATTCTATCAAACATTCAGAGAACAGTTAACCCCAATACTATACAAACTATTTGACATAATAAGCAAAGAGGGAGTTCTACCAAACTCCTTTTACGACACAAACATGGTACTGATTCCAAAACCAGGCAGGTCAAAAACAGAGAAAGAAAACTATAGACCAATCTCCCTAATGAATATAGATGCAAAAATTTTAAATAGGATACTAGCAAAAAGACTCCAGCAAGTGATCAGAAGGATCATTCACCATGATCAAGTAGGATTCATACCAGGGATGCAGGGCTGGTTCAACATTAGGAAAACCATCCACATAATTGACCACATCAACAAGCAAACTAGCAAGAACCACATGATTATCTCAATAGATGCAGAAAAAGCCTTTGATAAAATACAACACCCATTCCTATTAAAAACACTAGAAAGCATAGGAATAGAAGGGTCATTCCTAAAAATAATAAACAGTATATATCTAAAACCAACAGCTAATATCATCTGCAATGGGGATAAACTAAATGCATTCCCAATAAGATCAGGAGTGAAACAAGGATGCCCATTATCACCTCTACTATTTGACATTGTACTAGAAACACTAGCAGTAGCAATTAGAGAAGATAAAGAAATTGAAGGCATCAGAATAGGCAAGGAGGAGACCAAGTTATCACTCTTTGCGGATGACATGATGGTCTACTTAAAGAATCCTAGAGATTCAACCAAAAAGCTAATTGAAATAATCAACAACTTTAGCAAAGTTGCAGGATACAAAATAAACCCACATAAATCATCAGCTTTTCTATATATCTCCAACACAGCTCAGCAGCAAAAACTAGAAAGAGAAATCCCATTCAAAATCACCTTAGACAAAATAAAATACCTAGGAATCTATCTCCCAAGACAAACACAGGAACTATATGAACACAACTACAAAACACTCGCCACACAACTAAAACTAGACTTGAACAATTGGAAAAACATTAACTGCTCATGGATAGGACGAGCCAATATAATAAAAATGACCATCCTACCCAAACTTATTTATCTATTTAGTGCCATACCCATTGAACTACCAAAATACTTCTTCACTGATTTAGAAAAAACCATAACAAAGTTCATTTGGAAGAACAAAAGATCAAGGATATCCAGGGAAATAATGAAAAAAAACACATATGATGGGGGCCTTGCAGTCCCAGACCTCAAACTATATTACAAAGCAGCAGTCATCAAAACAATTTGGTACTGGCTAAGAAACAGAAAGGAAGATCAGTGGAATAGACTGGGGGAAAACGACCTCAGCAAGACAGTATACGATAAACCCAAAGATCCCAGCTTTTGGGACAAAAATCCACTATTCGATAAAAACTGCTGGGAAAATTGGAAGACAGTAGGGCAAGGTTTTTTAACCTTTGCTGTGTATGTTTTCAAGTCATTTGGCAACTTCTGAAACCTTGGGGCCTCTTCCCAGAATTATATGTAAATTTTTAAATACATACAATAAAATACATAATTATTACTGAATATTGAAATAGAGTTCCCTTTCTGCCCCCTCTCTTTTTATTCCTTTCTTATTTTTTAGTGTCCATTAAGTTCCCTTCCCCTCCTTTCCCTCCTTTTTTTGTATTCCCCACCACCTTCCCCCCCCCATAGTTTTTCCCTTCTCACTCTCCCTGGAGGGTAAGATAGAATTCTATATACCACTGGTATAGAAAAAAAAAAAAACATTTACTCCCTTTTCTCTCTCTTTCTTATTTACCTTTTCATGTTTATCTTGATCTTTGTGTTTGGATATCAAACTTTCCACTTAGTTCTGGTCTTTTTCTTTACAAATACTTGGAAATCTTCTATTTTGTTCAGTGCCCATCCTTTCCCCTGGAAGTATGTAATCTGTTTTGTTGAGTAGGTGATCCTTGGTTGAAGACCCAATTCTCTTGTCTTTCTGAATATCATATTCCAAGCTTTATGGTTCTTTAGTGTATAAGCTTCCAGATCTTGTGTAATCCTGATTGGTGCTCCTTGAATTGTTTCTTTTTTGGCTTCTTGTACATTTTTTCCTTAGCTTGGAAGCTCTTAAATTTGTCAATTACATTCCTGGGAGTTGTCTTTTGTAGATTTTGTATAGAGGGTGTTCTATGAATTCTTTACCCTCTTGTTCAATAACATTAGGGCAATTTTCTTGGATAATTTCTTGTAGTATGATTTCCAGGTTTCTGTTTATTTCTGGGTTTTCAGGTAGACAATAATCCTCAAATGGTCTCTTCTAGACCTTTCTTGGTCAGTCATCGTCTCAGTGAGATATTTCATGTTTTCCTTCTATTTTGTCAATCTTTTGATTTTGATTTATTAATTCTTGCTGTTTTGTGAGATCTTTGGCTTCTAATTGCCCAAATCTGGTCTTTAAAGTCTGGTTTTCTGCTATAATCTTTTGATTTTCCACTCTAATCTTTTGATTTTTCCTTTTTGTTTTGGTCTATCCTTCTTTTCATGGCTTCCAGCTGTTTAATTTTGGTCTCTAATTTATTTATCATTTAATTTGATTTCTGGACTTCTTTCTCCAATTGGAATTTCATGTCTTTTTAAACTGTTATTTTCTTTTTGAACAATTTCCAACTTTTCTTGCCAATATTCTTCCATCTTTTTGATAATCTCCTATTTAAATTCTTCAAGAGCCTGTGGCCAATTTCCATTTTTTTGGGGGGGGAGGTTTGGATGCATTTATTTGTATGTTCTCTTCTGCTATTTCCACTGTAGTCTGAATTTTTCTTTCATAAAAATTATCCAGGCTCAATGCCTTCTTCTTGTTTTTCTTGGTGTTGGGAAGTTGTTTTTCCTGGGCATTTTTGGCCATCACTATGGTGGTTTTTCCTTCCCTTTCCAGTCAGAAGTCTGAGTGAGGAGGACAGGTTCTCCATATATTGAGCTAAGGAGCAGGGTCTTTTACCTGAGGCCACCTTTCAAGTCTCCAGAGCTTCTACTGTTTGCATCCCTTCTCTGTGCTATGAAGCCACCTCTGGAGTCCCTGGAGCTTCTACTCTTTGCAGTCCTTCTCTGTGCTATTTCTTCACCCAAGGTCTGGGTTCTTCTGCCTGTTGGGATCTCAAGTCTAGCTGCTCTAAGAGCTAGCTAGGTCTTTGGTGGTCTTAGTCCGTTGCTAAGGACCTAGATGTATCCCTCACTTGCTCACTGATTCTAGAGCTCACTGACTCTGAGTCTAGCTCACTGGCTCCTTAGGTGGAGTGGGGGAGGGTAGATCAGCTCCTGCTTTGGTGGAAGCTATTTCATCACCTTATAGTGTGGAAATGCCAAAATCCCACATACCTTCAATGTTGCACACTGCTGTGGAGTCCCTTAGTTCATATGAATTTGGATTTTTTTTGCCTTTTGAGGTAGTCTATATTGGTAGGTGCTGAGGAAAGGTAGATTTCCTGCATCTAAACTACAGCCATGTTTACCTGGAAGTCTCGAAATAGAGTTATTAAAAACATTTTAAATTTAAGTTCATGGAGCCCAGGTAACAAAGCACACCAGTGTACAGAATTTCCAATATCCTGAATAATTATTAGTTTTATTCTTCAGCTTTATTCTTATTTATGATCCAAAGAACCAAGTTTCTTTTCTACTTATAAGAACTACTGAAATAGTAGCAAAAGCATAGGTAAATTTTATTATATATTCTCAAAGAAAGAATGCCTAGCAAATTATTTTAAGCAAGTTTTAGCTATACTTTAAATCCATCTGACATTTTTATAGTACACTAATATGACTTATTTAATTCTATACTAGATTATGTCACATTAGGCAAAAAAAATGCAGAAATTATGTGACAAGGAAATCACGTTTAAAAGACTGATATATATTAATTTAAGGTCGCCAAGGAATTCAGCTATGTAATTCCTAAATGAAAACTCAAGTCAGCCATCAACCTTTTATAGAGTTTAATTACAGACAGGAGGAAGAAAGGAATTAGAGTTAGAGAGAGAGGGGGAGAGAGAAAGGGGAGATAAGGGAATAGGGCTTAAATACCCCTTCTGTTTAGGCTGGGCCAAAAGGCCCAAGCCCTTAGATAGCTGGGGCAAAGAAAAGAGATCGGTCCCTATTACTCACGTGACCAAAATGGAGAAACAGTCTCAGAGGCCCCCACCTTCAGCTTCCTTCAGAGCAAGCTTCTCAGAGCCCTTTCCAACCACTCAGAGCCAAAACTCTCCAACCACTCAGCCAAACTCCTCAACCACCTCCCTGAGTCTTCAGACCCGTCTATCTTTAAGGAAACCATCCAAGTTCCCTCCCCTCAGTTCTCACATCTACCAATCACTGTCCATCAATTTCCCTGTGCCAATGGAGGCTCTAGCTTAACCCAGGACCTCCCAGAGGTCTCTGGCTTTGCACATGTCTGTTGAAGGTCATATTCTCAAATAATTAAATCTTTGTTCCTTTGCTACAGCCCTTCCTAAATCCTGTTAACCTGAGTAGGGTAGAGATTGGAATAATTAAATTTTGATCTATGCTGCAGCCCTTCCTAAATCCTGTTAGGACTGAGTAGGGTGGAGATTGATTCCAAGTATCTCCATTGTATCAATTCTAAAATCAATCATGACTCAAAGAAATTCCTGTTCTATGCTTAAGCATAGGTCAAAGTCCTTTCCATTGTTCAGCAAAAGGTTTCTGTCCTAAAGTAATCTTAAGAAGGGAGGAGGAGGAACCTCTCATGCCAATGGGGTTCACATTCCAATAGACTATCAGTAAGAAATTTTCCAAGTATGAAATTTCCCAATGGTGAAATTTCCAACATTTATAAGTCTAAGAAACTTTAAGGTTTACAATCCCCCCTGATGATCATTGGGAGACTAGTCTCCCCATTGATCATTTAACATAATCATTTTGTAGTTCTAAATTCACTTCTAACTAAAGATATACACAATATTCAATTTTCTAAGAGAAATTATAATAGTGAGAGAGGAAATAGAAAAGAAAAGAAAGCAAAACCAATGTTTGCTAGGCGCATTGACAGAAAGCCAAATTAGGGGCAGTCCCTTTTGGCATAAATGTGTACAGTTACAATAAATGTTCAATCAAAAGTTCAGTCCAATCAATCACATCCAAAGTTCATTCTTGATCTTCTTGATGAAGTGTAGGTTTTCGGCATCTTTCTGCAACAGTTCATTCTCTGGATATAAAAATTTCAAGCTTCTTTCCTGAATATCTTTTCTTAAACAGAATCAAAATCTTTGAATTTTTTTTTTTAAAGTAAAATCTTAAACAAAATTCTTGGATTTTTATAAAAATACAATCTCAAACAAAAAAAATTCAAAATTCTTAGATTTTAAATTAAAATACAATCCCCCCTGAAGTAAGTATTTAAAAAAAAATATCAAGTTTAGCTCAGAATGCATGTTCAGTTATGGGGGTGTATGTGTCAATTATCAAAAGAATAGAAAAATAATCAAAAACATAAGAAAAATTCAAAATAGGCCTTGTATAGGTCCAGTTTTAAGTAATTTCTATCCCACAAATATGTAGGACAGAAAGCAGTAATATTTCACTTAGCCATTTGTAGCCAAGACTACAGGAAGTTGCCATAATATAAGAAGAAAAGAATTAGAATTCTATTTTGATGGGGAAATGTCATTCCCTTGTCTGATTTTTTTTTCCTTCAGAGATATAGGGAGCCAGCATGATAGTCAAGCTTTGTACTTCTTTGAGTACTTCACAAGGAGTGTAGATACAAGGAAGTCCTACGACTTAAACATAAGTTAAGCATCACAACCTTGAGTCTCACTTTAATATTTCTTGTGTGCTCTATTGGCACTATTCAGGTTTAGTCTGTGCTCCTTGTTTTTATCCCTTTTCCTGGAATCAGACACAAACATTAATCACAGTCATATAATATTTTATCAATAAATGGCAGGTTCCCATAGTTTAAAGCTTTTAGGCATATATTGATATTATAGCAAGAGTACATATATTAACTTGTATTACTGCAGAGAAAAATAATATTATTATTAATTATGTGTACCTTCAGTACAAAAAATGAGAAAAAATCAAATATTCTGATCAAAATATAAAAGAAAAGAAATAAGAAAAATAAGGAAAAATTCAGTAATTCAATATATTCTTGAAAAACAGCATCCATTTGTCTATGGACTATTATCTCCAATTCATATGATAAGATATAGTCACAATTCATATGATAGGATACAGTCAATCAGTCTCAGCAGAAGATGCTTTCTTCACATGTGAGCAGTGAATCCAAGAGTCTCTTTCTCCAATCTTTATAGATGTTGGAGTAGTTAATAATATTTGGAATGGTCCTTCCCATAAAGGTTGAGTTGTTCCAGTTTGCTTGAAATTCTTGATATAAACTTTAACTCCTGGGTTCAGGTCATGCAGAGAAAAGTCTAATGGTCTGGCTTGTACTGCAGCTCCGGATTCATGAAGTTCACGTAGTTTGTGCTGTAACTCCTGTATATAGGAAGCAATAGTAATATCTCCCCCTAATAGTGATGTATAAGCCGGGGAGAAAGGCTTAGCCTGTATAGGCGGATGTCCAAAAAGCATCTCAAATGGTGAAATATGTAAGTCTCCTCTAGGCCTGCTTCTAAGATAAAATAGGGTCAGAGGGAGAATTTCAGGCCATTTTAAATGGGTCTCAGTGCATAATTTGCCAATCATAGTCTTAAGTTCTTTATTCATCCTTTCCTACTATTTGGAGAGGAGGAAAAAAAACTGAAAAAGGTTAATTAATATCAACAAAATCAATACAATCTAAGAAGAATCATCTTCATTATATTAGGAAGTTCCTTGGGCACCCTCCTGAAGGGCACCTCTCTGAGGTTCATTAGCACCTCGAGCATTTTTTGGACGAGCGCCATTTCTCATATATTGTTGTTGTTCATTATCATTATAATTTTCTTCATTTGGAGCATTGTCATTAATTTCCCAATTCCTATTTCTATAATTCTGGTTTCTAAAGTTCTTATTTCTATATTCGTCATAGTTATTTCCATAGTCATTATTATAATTTCTAGAATTCTGGTTTCTATAACCATTATCATCATTTCTATAGTTATTATTTCTAAAGTTATTATTAAACTGTGTATTCCTTCCAATCATCTTAAGAAAGGTTCTACATTCCATCATTTTGTGGCCCTTCTTCTCATAGAAATGGCAAGTAATGGATTGATAATTGGATTTCTGGAGAGGGGCAATTGTCGTTGGTTCATTATCATGCCCACATTCTAATTTAGTCATCCTATCTATTAAATATCTCATATTTTTCTTCATTTCCTCCATGTCATCATTATTTTCTTCCTCCTTTTCTTTGTTTCCCTTTAAAACATATATAGCTGTTTTTCGCAATTCTTCAAGGTCCATATCTGACCATCTTGGGCATTGTGTTCTAAAATAATTCTTAATTGCTTTGCAAGAATTATTTACAAAGATTCTTCTAACTTGTCTTAAACTACTCTCTTTAGTTAAGTCCCAATCTAAGTATCTGTCCCCAAACTCGATAATTCTATCCATAAATCTGGACGGTGATTCTTCTTCCTTTTGCTTAATTTTTTCCAGTTCCATCCACTTATCTGTACTGTCTGCACATTCCTTCATTGCCGTGAGGATGGCATCTCTACAAAGGTATAGTTGTAGATAATCCTCAGGATTGTTATAGTCCCATTCGGGATCCTGAGATGGCCAATGTGCTGCATTATGCCCCCGGGTTTTGTTGACATGAGCAATTATTTTATTTTTTTCACGTTCACTTAAAAAAGCCTGTAGTAAGTTCTCAACGTCCTTGTAAGACGGATTATACTGAAAAAATATGTCTCCCATCTTTTTTGTTACTAGAAAAGGATCTTGTTCATATGTGGGGATATTTCGTGTAAATTCATTTATTTCTTGGGGAGTAAACGGTATCCTATGTCTTAAAGTCACCACATCCCCATTCTGTCCTATTTCAGGTACTTCTCTTAGAGGAAACAGGCCTCTAGTTGAATTTTGTACCTGTGGGTCAGTTTGACAAGGACAGGTTTCTCTAGGAGGACAAGATCTCCCTTGTATTGGAATTTGGTTTTCTGTAGGAGAAGGAACATGAGAAACTGGGATTGCAGGGGAAGGGTTTTGGGGATTAAATTCAGACAAGATTTGCACTACACAAGAGAAGCACTCTGTTAACTGGGCTATAGGGAAGGTGTTTTCCGTCTCTATTTCAGGGAAGGAAATTTCCTCATTCAAAGGTTCAGAAACCGGTCTGTTTCTGGTAGAGTGGGTGTTTGCCCATTGATCCTGTAAGAAACATTTTAGATCTTCTAATTGGGCTTGCATTTTATCCTCAATTTTTTCTATTTTATCCTCAATATTTTTTATTTTAGCATCTCTAAATATAGTATTGAGGAGTACAAAAATGACAGTACCTATTAATATAAAAATTTGGAGGTATCCTGCATTCCTCAATGCCCCTAATTCTTCAGCTGCCATATAATTGTCAAAGAATGTAGTACTCATTTTTATATATATATTTTGTAATTTCACAAAACATGTGGGGAGCAGGGCAAAGCAACAAACTTTCCACAGGGTTTTTTTTTTTTTAATCCAGGAAGTTGTTCCTTAAGGGAAAGGATATTTAGAAACAGCTCTTCCAGCCAGGACTTTAGAGTCCTGTTGCTAAGATTTAAAACAGCTGTTTTCTGTCTATCAGAGTCACACAACTGGGCAGTATCCGAGGTCCGATTTGAACCCAGGACCTTCTGTCTCTAGGCCTGGCTCTCAATCTGCTGAGCTACCCAGCTGTCCCTTAAGATTAAAGGGAAGAAAAAGAAAAACTGCTGATTCCAATTTATCTTAAGGAGAAAAGAGAAGAGAGAAAAAGTTTTTTATACTCACATGTTCTAGCAGCTGTGTCTTTAAGCCAAGTTTTTTGTTTAAAAAAAAAAAAGGGACTATGTGGTGAGACGGTATAGAAAAAAGGCAAGGAATTTCAGAAGTTTATTGAGAGGATTCTTTAGACTCCCATGTGGTCAGCCACAATGTGACAAGGAAATCACTTTTAAAAGACTGATATATATTAATTTAAAGTCACCAACAAATTCAGCTATGAAATTCCTAAATGAAAACTCAAGTCAGCCATCAACCTTTTATAGAGTTTAATTACAGACAGGAGGAAGAAAGGAATTAGAGTTAGAGAGAGAGAGGGAAAGAGAAAGGGGAGAGAAGGGAATAGGGCTTAAATACCCCTTCTGTTTAGGCTGGGCCAAAAGGCCCAAGCCCTTAGATAGCTGGGGCAAAGAAAGGAGATCAGTCCCTATTACTCACGTGACCAAAATGGAGAAACAGTCTCAGAGGCCCCCACCTTCAGCTTCCTTCAGAGCAAGCTTCTCAGAGCCCTTTCCAACCACTCAAGAGACAAAACTCTCCAACCACTCAGCCAAACTCCTCAACCACCTCCCTGAGTCTTCAGACCCCTCTATCTTTAAGGACAATATGCCACTCTAAGTAATTTTATATCAAACTACCAAAGAGTTGTTTTATAGAGTTAGACAAATAATAACAAAATTACTCTGCAAGAACATAAGGTCAAAAGATACATAGGAAACCACAAGGAATAAGAAAATGTGAGGGTTTGGAGTAATAGATTTCAAAGGATGCTACAAATCAATAATCACCAAAGCTATTTGTTGCTGGTTGTAAAACAAAAGTGTTAATAGGTGGAATGGGTTTGATATTGGAGATAAACTTTATAGCACAATATTTTATAAGCCCAAATCAAGAAAATTAATGTAAAGAAAACTAGTGAACAAGAAAACTGCTAGAAAATTAGACAACAGAAATTGGGCAGATATTATATTCAGAACAACATCTCACTATATACCAAGATTGACTCCAAATGCTTGCATGACCAAGAGCCATATCATAAATTAGAAAAAGAATTGTTTGTAAAAACTTGGCTACTCTTAGCAATGCAATGATCTGGGATAATCCTGAAAGATTTATGATGAGTTAAGCTGTCCACATCCAGAGAAAGAACTGTTGGAGTCATCTTCCAAATCAGTATATTTATAATTTTATTTTGGGGTTTTTCGTTAAGTACGAGTTTGCTCTTACAATAATAACAAATATTGAACTGTGTAAAAGAAACATACTATTCTTTATTTTCTCCATACATTTTCCCCTAGTGTAAGCAGTTATATCTTATTTCACAACATGAAGAACATGGAAATAAGTATTATATGACAATAAAAAAAGGAAGAAATAAGAAAACCCACAAGTTAAATCCATAAGCACTGAGTAAGTGTATACTTAGATTGGGTACAATGTTAAGTGTTAAAGATGTAAAGACAATTGAAAGAATTTTGTGTCTATAAGGAGCTCAAAGTCTAGTGTGGAAGGAAAGATGTAAATGATGATATACAAAATGGGTACATAGAGGAATACTTAGAGAAAAGCTCATTAGTAAAGAATGAAGCATTAAGACACACTAGGACCAACCTCTTTCAGAAGATTGAATTGTAACTGCTACTTGAAGAAATCCAGTGAAGTCAGGAAGTTAGAAAGGAAGATGGAAACCATTTCAAACAACAGTTATAGTTCAAAACGAACCTGGTCAACTCCAGTTATTAAGATTTGGGAGTTAAAAAAAAATAAAAGGGAGTATTACCTTAGAATCACAGTAAAAACTGATGTTTATTATATGTATGTGGGGTCTTTTATAATTCAGCCACGAAGAAAGCCATTAAAACCATGTGGCCCCCTTAAAACGACTAATTAAGTTTATACAAAACAATATAACTCCTACTACAATTGCCGGTAGGGGGAGAGTTCTTATCTTAACAAGAAATAGAGATTTTTGGGGAGATAAAATAGAAAACTTTGATTACACAAAATAGAAAAAATTAAAAAAAACATTAATGCAGATAATGATAACTCGAATAAACTATATAATGATAATAAACTAAAATAATTAGAATAAAACAATTAACTACAGAAACATCTTTGCACCATTTTTTCCAGTAAAAATAATATTATGTATATGTGTGTATATATATATACATTGAAGTGAGGTAAACTAAGTCATTGACCAGAAGAATCTCTTTTTACCCTGGGAAAGTAGAATTCAGAAATGAGCTTTCCTGTGAAGGTCAGCCAGCTCAGAATAGTTAGAATCCATGAGAAAATAACTCCCTTAGTGCTAGCAGCTGGGATAAGATACAAGGAATGCCTTGTACCCCACACCACCGACCAATTTAGCTTCTAGATGATAAGACTGCTTGCTCCATCAAGGTTATGTCTCATAACGAACATTGTTTGCTTTGTATCTTGCACCCTATAAAAGCTGCATTGTAACTTCAAAGCAGTACAACTTTCACTAGGAAGGTTGCTCTGGCCAGTTAGGTAGCTATTACTAATAAATAATATTGGTTCCATTAATTGAACTTCTGGGTGTCTGGACTCACTTTATGAAGTGCCCCACTTCAACATCCTGGTTCACATATATAAAAATAAGTATTATTCCCCAGTAGACAAATAATCAAAAGATAAAGACAGTAAGTTTATTCAAAAAATAATCAAAAGTTATTTAAATAATATTTCAAATCATTAATAAGATAAATGAAATTAGAACAACTCTAAGATTCCATTTAATCCTCATTACACTTGAAAAAATTACAATAAATAAAAATATCCATTTGTGAAGGGCTTCCTGAAAAACTGGCACACAAATGCAAAGTAATTATATCTTTAAATTGGCACAGCCATTTAAGAAAACTGTAATTATATACAAAACTCACAAATTTATGCCTAAATCTCACCCATTGATTTTATTACTATGCAATCACCTCCAAAGAGATCAAACAGAGAGGGAAGGGGCACACAATTATAACAAATATTCATAGCATTACTTCTTGCTCTAGTATAGAACTAGAAACTAATGGGAGTGTCATTCTACTGAGCAATGGATGAAGAAATTATGGTATATAATGTCACAAATATCAACAACAAATAATTAACACTAATATAGTGTTTTATGGTTTGCAAATCACTTTTCATCACCTCATTTTATCTTCCCAACAAACCTGGGGAGCAGGTGCTATTATTAACTCCATTTTAAGGACAAGTAACTTGAGGCACACAGAAGTCAGAGGAAAAGGGGGTATTTTTTGTTGTTGTTGTTGTTAAAAGAAATAACCAAGAAAAAAAGAATAGCATTTTCATACGTAGGACAACATTTGAAAGCTGCATGTTCAATTTATCATATTTTTAATAAAAAGCAATCCATATGTAACAGAGAACCACAATTTTGTGTAAATTTTCTATTTTGAAATGCCCATTTATTTTCTTTTGGCAATGGATATGTTCTAGAATAAAGACTGAATAGAAGAAACTTTGGAGCAAGAAAGACATGAGCATTTCAAAATTATTATAATGAATTTATTACTTACTATGCAGTCATGGTCATAGATATGGAATTCCTATAACAGAGCTAGGAGAAAATGTGTAGATTATCCTAATTTTACAGCATATTTGAGATGAAGAGAATTGAAGTTATTTCTTGAAGTCCACCCAGTAAGGGTCAGAAAGCATACCTAAATCTTATAATTCCTCTTCCAAGGCTCCTTCATTTCTAATGACAAAAAACGCTTGGAAAGCAGGGGAAATGTCTAACTAAGTGTTCTTTTTATAAGTCCCTCCCCAAAAAAGTGAAATTTCAAAACTGAATTTCAGGACCATGACTAAAAAACCCAAATGATCCAGTTGTTTGTGTAACTATCTAGAGTCTGTGAATATTTTGTCAGAAAGAATTTGCAGGCTATTTATTCTGACAGTTTAAAATTCACTGGAAAGGAAATAACTTTTCCTTCACTTTCAAAAATTTGGAATAATGTCATTTTGGCAATCAGTCCCATTTGTAATAAAAGTACTGCAAAATGGATACCAAGTTTGCTCTGTTTCTGATGCTTCTTAAATTAAAGAATTCAAATGGAAAATCAGGATAAATGCTGACAGTAAATTTGTTTTGAGTCATAAATCTCTAAAAAGCAAAGTGACAGGTTGCAACATCTCAAGATGAAACCCTTTCTTAATTACAACCTTGATACTTTTGGGAAATTAAGCTATTCACATTATTAAAAATATTATAGTGTTCCAGCATAATATTGCAATTATTAGTATAGAGTATTTGCTGTTATATCTATTTGTAAAGCTAGAATAAGGAATTATTAAGAACAAAAAAATAGACTTTAATATAGCCTCAAAGAATATAGGTATTCAAAGCAATTAACTAATAGTTTCAGAGTATCCCTATGAAACATACAATAAAGGTAGTAACATCTATTCAGAGATTATTGTCAAGCATAGAAAAATACATTAATTAGGACTAATTTGTAACAAGGTGATCCAAGTCCAAGTGAATAAGTAAATATTCTGAATTATAGAAAAAAATTGAAGAAATACAGATTCATTGCTTTCAAGTATACATGGAAATTTCAAGTAGGTTGAGAAACTGGTCTTTAGCTGCCCTATCTTGATCTATAGATAATAAGGTTTAATTAAGATATCAATGTCTTGCATGCAAGTTAATAATTCTAAAATATTTTAAAATCATTTGTTTTCAGTAGTAACTAAAATGTCTATGGCAATCTTCTCCTACAATATTGATTTGCATAGAGTTTTTTTTTTTCAAAGCTTCAAGATAAGCTTCATTCAAGCTTTTTTGTAGGTATTCCCAGTAATTGGAAGCTAATTTACCAAAGGGTGATATAGTATAAAATACACTATACTATACTATAATAACATTATAACATAACATAACATAACATAATTAATATCATATCATATCATATCATTATATGATATGATATGATATGATATGATATGACATAATATAAAGAACTGGCTATCATTAGAAGACATTACTAGATTTCCAAAGATATAACAACAATGAAGACAATAATAATAAAAAGCCACCATGTGATTTTTTGTTTTGTTTTGTTTTTATTTAGACTATTTTTCCATGTTAAAATGATTCATGTTTCCCACCCCTCTTCCCTCCCCTATCTCAGACATGACAAACAAGAGTTATACATCTATTATTGTTCAAAAGCTATTTCCATGTTACTCATATCTGCAAAAGAGTGATCTTTTAAAATCAAAACCCCAATCATATTTCTATAGAACCATATAATTAATCATATGTTTTTCTTCTGCATTTCTACTCCCAAAGATCTTTCTCTGGATGTGAATCGGTTCTTTCTTATTAATTATTAAACTTTTATTATTATTAAAATTTTATTTACATAAGTCCCTTAAAATTGTCCTGAATCATTGCATTGCTGCACTGCTGTCCAATACATTCGATAATACCATAGTGTGTCTCTCTCTGTGTACCATGTTCTCCTGGTTCTGCTCTTTTCACTGTGCATCAATTACTGGAGGTCTTTCCAATTTACATGGAATTCCTCCAGTTCATTATTCCTTTCAGCATAATAGTATTCCATTACCATCACATGATACAATTTGTTCAGTCATTCCCCAATGGATGGACACCCCCCCCCAATTTTCCATTTTTTTTTTTGCTACCACAAAGAACATGGTTATAAATGTTTTTCTAGCAAGTATTTTCCTAATTATCTCTTTGGGGCACAAAACCCAGCAGTGATATAGCTAGATTAAATGGCAAGCATTCTTTTAATTGGAATTTAGTTGGAAAAGCCGACATTTGTATCAGGCTAATCTATGAACTTCTGTTTTTATTTCAATAAATATATTCAATATAATTGATTTCTGTTTTAATCAGACAGTCAAGAAGTACCATGATCCCCCCCCTCAAATCCCTGAGTGATATTTTATACTTTATGAATTGCCAAATATTTTGCATCTCTCATTAGATACTTACAATTACCCTTTGAGGGTTTCTAGTATTTCCATTTTAGACATGTAGAAATGGATAATGATAGAAGTTAAATATCTTGCCCAGAGTTAGAGAGCTAGTGGCCTAGTGTATTATAGAGGCTAAAACCCAAGTCTTCTTACCTCGTAGTACATTGCTCTTTCTACTACAACTCCTCAGTGAATCCAAAAATAAGAAACCACTCACATAGAGAAAAAAGTTTAAAGTTGTTTCTTATTCATCAACATACTTATAAATTATTAATATATATATATATATATCACAATATAAAGTTGGGTATCATGATAAAAATAACCTTCTTGAAAATCTGGTTTAAATATCTTTAGCTCATATTCATATTACCTTTTGAATCATGGTCAGAAAATTTTATTTTAATTTCTCTATATTCTAAAATAGACTCATTTACTAATTCAATCATTTGGTACATAATATTTTTATCATATTAACCAGTAAATCCAATTAATTTTATTGACATGTCATGACAGGGTTGGGGAACAGGGTTAAAATCCATTGTGTATTTATTTATCTGTGTGACTGTGAGTAATTTACTAAACTATTCTTCACCTTATTTCCAAAATGAAGTCAACACCTATAGTAATTATAGAATTGTCTTAAAGTCCTGATAAACAAGTATAGGAAAAGTGCCTTATAAACATTAAAGCATCTAATTAATATGAGTCAAAACTGAATAAATAAAATTTATTATTGAGAAAAGACATTTTTATATATTTTAAATGAAAGACAAAAACTACTGTCAGAATTTATAGATTAAGAATAATTTTTTCTTATGCTACTTTTATGAATACCTGATGTTCTATGAAGCATAGATTAAAATAGTTCTGAGTTTTCCATTAAAACCAATAAATTAGCAAATAGTCAGTGTTTGAAAGGACATAGGAATACAGCCTCACTGGTGAGGTAGTTTAGGAATTACATTCAACAATTGACTAAGCTGTTTAAAATGTTTTGCCCAAACAATCTTTTGACTGATCATAAATATCAAGGTGTTAAAAATAAAAATAAGGGCTCTATATTCTGAAGATACCAAAAACATACTTTTGCAAAAACAAAAATAAAATAAAATATAAGGAAATGTTTTTTTTTTAAATGGGAGCCCATCAATAAGTACCTCCTACTGACTATACACTGTGCTAATCCATGATCATATAAAGAAAAACAAACAATAGTATATGTACTGGAGAAATTCATAATCTAATGAGGAAGACAAAATGCAAACAACTATGTGCAAACAGTGTTATCTATGTCATGCAATAGGTCAAGAGTCAGGAAGACTCATCTTTTAGAGTTCAAATGCAACCTCAGACACTTAACTAGCTGTGTGACCTGGGTAAGTCACATAACCCAGTTCCTTTCAATTTCTTTATTTACAAAAAGAGTCAATGAAGGAACTGGCAAACCACTTCGATATATTTGCAAAAAGCACAACAAAAAGGAATATGAAGAGTTAGACACAACTGACGACTAAGTAACACGTACAGAGGTGTTATAAATAGGATAAGTGAAAGAAATGACAGAGAGAAAATATTTAGAATTAGAAAAACATTAGAAAATATTCAAATTAAGAGATATTGGGCAAACCTTCAAGTAGAAGGTAAGATTTTAGCTGAGACTTGAAGGAAGCCAGGTACACAAGGAGGTAGCTATGAAGAGGGAGGGAGTTTCCAACATGGCAGATAGGCAGTGAATATATATGGAGTTTGAAGATGACTTGTTTTTGCATGAGAATGAAGCACGAAGGCCAGTGTCTCTGTGGAGGTGGTACAATGTATAAAAATACTGGAAAGGTAAAGGTGAGGGGGTTAGGTCATGAAACTCATCAATTATTCATCGGAACAAATTTTACCATAGGAAAACAAGGGAAAATTAAAGAATCTGAGAAATTACAATTACACAAACAAAGGAGAAACATGGGGAGATATACACTAATTTCACTGTCCCAAGCACAGTGCCTAAACATGGCCTGTTCTTGATAAATGTTTATTAATTGATAGACTGATCAGAATGAAGAAGTGTAAGTAGAAACTGGAAAACAACCTTTACAATGTCTATAATACGTTAAATGAAAGTACAGTAATACTAAAAGGTCACTGAACAGTTCATTAATTGTAATAACTAATCTAATCTCATAACTGATGATGAAATAGTTCTTTTTATGATTTTCTACCTATGCCTGCTGGCTTTGCTATTAGGTAGTATCCAATGCTAGGGAAGGTATGCCAGAAAATAGTGATATAAAACCAATGAACAACAATAAAACACTTTATGTGGTTTTACTTTGCTAATATTCTAGCTGAGTCTGTACTTCTCCAACATTATTTTATCTTTTAAGGTTTTCATTTGGTCTTCATTAGCTTGATTGAAGGGACTCTTAAGTGGTCGTGTTTTGGCTTTTCGAATTGTTTTTTATTTTGTTAAATATCGCCCAATTACATGTAATAAAAAAAATTAACACTGAGTTACAAATTCTCCTTCTCCTTCTATCTTCTCCTCCCTATTGAGAAGGTAAGAGTTTTAAATTCAATCATACACATGAAACCATACAAAAAATATTTCTATATTCGCTGTTTTGCAAAAGAAAAAATACACATACATTGGAAAAACTAGTAATTTTTTTTTAAAAGCCTTATTTAGTTTCTATCTGAGGATGACAGCCTTTCTCATCATGGGTCCTTTGGAATTTGCTTGGATCATTGTCTTGACCACAGTAGCTTAGTCTTTCAGAGTGTGATGATGATAGTGCACTCCCTAAGTTTGTCCTACCCCTCACCCCATTTTTGTATGTGTACATTGTGGTATTTAGGGGCACAGAGGATAAAAGGTGTGAGTCAGAGAGCTCTCTCTCTATCTGTGTGTGTGTGTGTATGTGTGTGTGTGTGTGTGTGTGTGTGCGCGCGCTCAAGGGCTTTGTGGGTTAAGTGTCTTGGCAGGCTTCGAATTTTATCTTAGAGTATTTTTCCTGATAGGTGAGATTTTCTGTTCCCTTCCTACATTTTGCTTTTGCCTTATCTTCATTTTTTAATTAAAATTGAATTGTTGAGAGCTGCTGGCTGACTCCTGACTTGATATTTGATTTTATAACAGTGACCACAATATTTTATTAATATTACATTTAATAAATTTACTTTCATTTATTATAATAGTTGGTCATCATTAAAATATTGCTATTAATCTGTACAATGTTCTCATTTTGCTCACTTCCCTTTGTATAAGTTCAGATAACTCTTCCTGGACTGAAACCATTCTGCTCATCATTTCTTTTTTTTTTCTCTTTACCTAAAGCATAATAATGTCTTTTTAACTTTAGCTGAAGCACAGTGGATTTTGTTCTGTCCCTTTACCTTTACATGTGTGTGTCTCCCTGTTTTAAATAAGTTTCTTGTAAACAGCATATTATGAGATTCTGGCTTTAAATCCATTCTGCTATCCTTTTATCTTATAGGTGAGTTCCTTCCATTCTGTTTCAGAGTAAAGGTTACTGTGTTTCCCTTTTCCTATTTTTACCCCCCCCATATTCTTTTCTTTTTCTCCTTTCAATCTTTCCTTGTTCACAAATTTTTTTGTTTCTGTTTACCAGTCTCCTCAAGCTCTTTGTCTCTTTTGTCTGTTAACTCCCATTTTTGTTTTCCCTGCCCTTCTTACTTCCAAATTGGTAGGATAGATTTCACTGAGTGTATAGATACTATTCAAATTTTATGTGCATTCCAATAAGAGCAAGGTTTAAATATTACCTGCCACACTCTCTTCTTTCTTTCCACTGTATTCATTCTTTCATGCCTCTTCATGTGAGATAATTTACTCCCAACTTTCTCTCCCCTTCCCCCACCCAGTTTATTACTTGTCTTACCCCTTCAGTCTCTATGTCATCCCATTATATTTAACTTATTCCCTGCTCTCTGTCTATATATGTTCCTATTCATTGCCCTACTAGTGGATAAAGTTCTTAAGTATCATCAGCACCTTAGTAGTTAAGTAATTTAGATATCTTAGGCATTTTGAGTATCAGATATCTTCAGCATTTTAGTTATTATGTTCATACAAATAATGCAATCAGTTTAAACTTATTATTTCACCTTAATTATCTAAGAATATATTAACTATCTATTATACTATAAGTATCTTACATATTCTAATTACCACTTTATCTTGCAGATGTAATCAGTTTTATCACACTGTTTGCCTTTATTGTTTTAAGTATATTAAGTACGTTAGGTATCTCTTCTACTGTAGAAATCTTAAGTATTTAACTTACTGCTTTCCCATGAATGGATGTGATTAGTTTAACACTACTGATTTTCTTGATTTTTTTCTGTTTACCTTTTTATGCTTCTTTTGAGTATTGAATTTGAATCCTGAATTTTCTTTTTAGTTCTAGTTATTTTTTTCAGAAATGCTTAGAATGCCACTATTTCATTTAAAATCCATTTCTTCCCCTAGAATATTATGCTCGCTTTTGCTAGGTAGATGATTTTCTGGTGTAGGCCTTGATCCTTTGCCTTACAGAATCTCATATTCCATTCCCTTTTATCCTTTAATGTAGGCCCTTATAAATCCTAGATAATCCTGACTATGTTTCCATTTTTTTAAAAAATTTATTTCTTCTCCCTTGTTTAGAGTGTTTTATCCTTGACTAACAGTAGTGTTTTGTTTTTGGTTTTGGTTTTCTTTTTGTTTGTTTGTGTTTTTGTTTTTTTGTACCAAGAGAAAAATACTATAAGTCATCAGAAAGAGATTAATAACTGAGATATTAATAGGATTTAAATTAGAAGGGGGCTTTGCAATGATTTTATTTTAATTTTTCATTGTGCAGATAAAGAATCCAATACCTATAGGAAGTTATATGATTATCTCAAGTTATGTAGTTAGAGAAGTCAAAATTCCAACTCACTTTCTCCGATTTGAAAGTCTCTGGCATTTTCCTTTATAAGGATACCTCAATTTCCCACAGGCACAAAATGAATAATTTCTTAGATTCAATACTTCCCATTTCATTTCTGTGATTGATTAGGTTATAAGCTCCATGAGGGCAAAAACCAAGACTGAAACCCAAATAGTCCTTACATGCATTATATATCTCCCAAACTCTGTAGATGAGGCAATAGACAATTCACATAGTAGGAACTTAAATACCTTTCATGAATTTGTTACACAAAGAAAATGTTGTTGTTGTTTTTTTTATACTTTCTCTTTCTGGGGAATGACAAGGCACTATCCCATTCTCAGGTTTTTTTGAAAGATTAAAGTAATGACTTAGGCTTATAAAGTTTACCATTAGAAAGAAATCTCATGCATTTCTTTGAAGGGGAAACAATGTCTATTATTCTGCATGTGATTTATCTCTAATAAAGACATTTTCCCTCCAGTTCTTTTCTAATGCTTCAAGATAGGTTTCTGGAGAAGCAAGTGAAGACAAAGGGGGCCATTTTTTCCACCTTGTTTACCCTTTAGACCATCTAAACAGAGACTTCTACCCCTCTTTTCTAGACTCTTATTAACTCAATAGGGGAGGTGAAAACAAGAGGAGTGCATGGAATATACTTCAGCCTAAAGATTATCTATGTTTGTAAATATCAGTGTTTATGTTTAATTTGTTTTGTAGGAGAAAATAGTGGAGGAACTGCTTTAAAAAACAAATATTTTCCATCTCCTTCCAAAGTTGATTTTATTAATTCTTGAGGGAAATTTGCAAGGAAAGAACCATATTCTAGTTCTTAGATAGCTGTTATTTCATAGCAGCCATGAATGCTGGTCTACCAAGTTATCCCAGAATTACTTACAACAGCTGCTCTTATTGGTTTCCTGCCCACTAATGTTGATCTATGGCTAGTGGTAATAACCCTCATGCCCTATATGTGGGCAGCAGCTGTTAATGGCTTTATTTCCTGCCCCTGGCAAAATACACCTGCTGCTGCCACAGTAACTCAGCAGGAGAGTGTGGCAGCAGAGGAATGAGAGGTAGGATGGACACAGGTGCACAGCTGTAGATGTCTCTTGGAGTAATGATAATAAGCATACAAGAATAGCAATCTACTTTTGTTTTCATCCTCCCAAGTGAGTATTAAATTGCAAACGAAAATATTCAATTCATAGAAACTTAAAAAAAAAGAAAAAAATATATGCAATTTAAAGCTCTGCTGTAAACAGTTGAAGCACACAGTGCTTTGTTAATGATTTCATTTCCTAGGCACTGCTCTGACAGTGAAGTCACATATCCTTAGCAAATAAAAAAAGAAAGGCAGAATATATTGTATTACATTAGAAAGTTTTGAAGGGAAGACACAATGGACAATTGGGAACATGAGGTCCCGCTGTTTGATTTCATCTTTATTTCATTGAGTTGACAACAGAGTCATTGATCCTTAACTCAGTGTGCATTAAAGGAATAACTAAACCAAATATATTTAGAAAGAAAAAAAATGGATGATGTTGAATATTTTCAGGACAGTGTATCTTTTTTTTTTCATTTCTAAAAATTGCAGGTGGTGAAAAATAAGATGCTTTACTGCTTTTAAGCCAAATATTACTCTACATTGAAAAGCATGAAAATTTAGCTCCATGGGATTTCATGAGCATGAAGTGGTGTAAACATCCCTTAGGTTATATCTTGCAACACATCTGCCCTACACACCTGAACTCATATGATTTTCAGCATAGCAAGGGACCATAACCAATGTATGATTAATGTGTTTGCAAATCACTTTCTTTATGACATGAATGGAAAATTTGATGTCCAACCACAAAACTCAAGAAAATCATCAAAAGGTGATTTAAAAAGAGGGGGGGAAAACAAACAAAACAACAACAAAAATTTTTTTAAGAGACTCAATAAGTTAAAATGATATCTATCCCTATAAGAAAAGAGGTCATCGGCAATTCTTAAAAACTGTTGCTATCGCCTGGGCAGCTAGAAGAATTACACTCAGAGGGAACAGTGACAAACTGTATAGGATGAAAGGACAAGACATAAATAGGTATATAGATATATGCATGCATAAATACATATACATGTGTATGTATATATAAACATGAATAGAGCTAAAAAAAGAGGTTATGACTAAAAGAAATGGGAAAAAAACAAATGGAGGTAAATTTATATGTCACAAAGAAGCTCATGGCGGGAAGGGGGAGAACATCGATACACTGGAAGGGTAAAGAGGTTGGAGATAGGAAATACTCAACTCTTACACACTTTGAAACTGACCCAAAGAGGGAAGAACAATCCAATCCACTGGGGAAGAGAATAGATTTGCACCCTATAGGGGAGTAGAAGGGTAAAAAATGGACTGGTGGGGAGGGAAGCAGTACAAGAGAGGGAGAGGGTGGGGGGGAATTTTAAAAAGACTACAGGGGAAAATAAGGGAGGGAATAAGAAGGTAGGGGGGTAGAAAGGGAAGTAAAATAAGAGGGGGAACTAGCGGGACTGACTATAAACAAACATTGGTATAGAAGGAAATAGTGAAAGAAGAAAAGGCAGGACCAGGAACAGAAATCAAAATACTGGGAAATACACAGCTAGTAATCATAACTCTGAATGTGAATGGAATGAACTCACCCATAAAATACGAGCAAATAGCAGAGTGGATTAGAATCCAAAACCCTACCATATGCTGTCTGCAAGAAACAGACACAAGGAAGGTAGATACGCAGAGGGTGAAAGTAAGAGGATGGAGCCAAATCTATTGGGCATCAAATGATAAAAAGAAGGCAGGAGTAGCAGTCATGATATCTGACAAAGCCAAAGTAAAAATAAATCTAGTTAAAAGAGATAGGGAAGGTAATTACTTCCTGATAAAAGGCAGTATAGACAACGAGAAATTATCTGTACTCAATATGTATGCACCAAATGGGAGAGCATCCAAATTTTTAAAGGAGAAACTAGAGGAGCTCAAGGATGAAATAGATAGAAAAACTATACTAGTGGGAGATCTGAACCTTCCCCTATCCAAACTAGATGAATGAAATAAAAAAATAAATAAGAATGAGGTGAGAGAAGCAAATGAAATCTTAGAAAAATTAGAGTTAGTAGACACATGGAGAAAAATAAATAGGGACAAAAAGGAATACACCTTCTTTTCAGCAGCACATGGTACATTCACAAAAATTGACCACATACTAGGGCACAAAATCATGGCAAACAAGTGCAAAAGGGCAGAAATAATAAATGCAAACTTCTCAGACCACAATGCAATAAAAATAATAATTAGTAAGGGTACATGGATAGATAAATCAAAAATTAATTGGAAATTAAACAATATGATTCTCCAAAACCAGCTAGTTAAAGAACAAATCATAGAAACAATTAATTACTTCATTGAAGAAAATGACAATGGTGAGACATCCTTTCAAAACCTATGGAATGCAGCCAAAGCAGTATTCAGGGGGAAATTTATATCCTTGAGAAGGGCAGAGGTCAATGAATTGATTATGCAAATTAAAAAAAAAAACTAGAAAGTGAACCAATTAAAAACCCTCAGATGAAGACTAAATTAGAGATCCTAAAAATCAAAGGAGAAATTAATAACATTGAAAGTCAAAGAACTGTTGATTTAATAAATAGGATTAGAAGTTGGTACTTTGAAAAAACAAATAAAATTGACAAAGTACTAGTCAGTCTAATTAAAAAAAGGAAAGAAAAAAGCCAAATTGGCAGTATCCAAGATGAAAAGGGAGACCTCACCTCTAATGAAGAGGAAATCAAGCCAATCCTTAAAACCTACTATGCCCAATTATATAGCAAAAATACGGCAATCTAAGTGATATGGATGAATACTTACAAAAATATAAATTGCCTAGACTATAAGAAGAAGAAATAAATTACCTAAACAACCCCATATCAGAAAAAGAAATTGAACAAGCCATCAAAGAACTCCCTAAGAAAAAATCCACAGGTCCAGATGGATTCACAAATGAATTCTATCAAACATTCAGAGAACAGCTAACCCCAATACTATACAAATTATTTGACAGAATAAGCCAAGAAGGGGTTCTACCAAATTCTCTTTACAACACAAACATGGTACTGATCCCAAAGCCAGGCAGGTTAAAAACAGAGAAAGAAAACTATAGGCCAATCTCCCTAATGAATATAGATGCAAAAATCTTAAATAGAATACTAGCAAAAAGACTCCAGCAAGTCATCACAAGGGTTATCCACTACGATCAGGTAGGATTCATACCAGGAATACAAGGATGCTTCAATATTAGGAAAACCATGCACATAATTGACCATATAAATAAGCAAACTGACAAAAATCACATGATTATCTCAATAGATAATAGATGCAGAATAATAGATGCAGATAAAGCCTTTGACAAAATACAACATCCATTCCTATTAAAAACACTAGAAAGTATAGGAATAGAAGGGCCTTTCCTAAAAATAATAAACAGTATATACCTAAAACCATCAGCAAACATCATCTGCAATGGGGAAAAACTCAAAGCCTTCCCAATAAGATCAGGAGTCAAACAAGGATGCCCATTATCACCTTTATTATTTAATATTGTACTAGAAACACTAGCAGTAGCAATTAGAGAAGAAAAAGAAATTGAAGGTATTAAAATTGGCAATGAGGAGACCAAGCTGTCACGCTTTGCGGATATTATATTTTACTTAAAGATTCCTAGGCAATCAACCAAAAAGCTAATAGAAATAATCAACAACTTTAGCAAAGTTGCAAGATACAAATAAACCCACATAAGTCATCACCATTTCTATATATCTCCAACCCAGTTCAGCAGCAAGAATAAGAAAGAGAAATTCCATTTAAAGTCACCCGAGAAAATATAAAATACTTAGGAATCTATCTGCCAAGACAAACATAGGAACTATATGTACACAACTACAAAACACTCTCCACACAATTAAAACTAGATCTAAACAATTGGAAAAACATTGATTGCTCATGGGTGGGACGAGCTAACATAATAAAAATGACCATCCTACCCAAATTTATCTATCTATTTAGTGCCATACCCATTGAACTACCAAAAAACTATTTTACTGAATTAGAGAAAACCATAACAAAGTTCATTTGGAAGAATAAAGGATCAAGGATATCCTGGGAAATAATGAAAAAAATACAAAGGAAAGTGGCCTTGCAGTCCTAGATCTCAAACTGTATTACAAAGCAGAGGTCATCAAAACAATTTGGTACTGGCAAGAGACAGAAAGGAGGATCAGTGGAATAGACTTGGGGTAAATGACCTCAGTAAGACAGTCTTTGACAAACCCAAAGACCCCAGCTTTTGGGACAAAAATCCAGTATTTGATAAAAACTGCTGGGAAAATTGGAAGACAGTGTGGGAGAGATTAGGTTTGGATCAACACCTCACACCCTACACCAAGATAAACTCAGAATGGGTGAATGACTTGAATATAAAGAAGGAAACTATAAGTAAATTAGGTGAACACAGAATAGTATACATGTCAGACCTTTGGGAAGGGAAAGACTTTAAAACTAAGCAAGACTTAGAAAGAGTCACAAAATGCAAAATAAATAATTTTAATTACATCAAATTAAAAAGTTTTTGTATAAAAAAAACCAATGTAACTAAAATTAGAAGGAAAGCAACAAATTGGGAAACAATCTTTATAAAAAAAACCTCTGACAAAGGTCTAATTACTCAAATCTATAAATAACTAAACCAGTTGAAAAAAAATCAAGCCATTCTCTAATTGAAAAATGGGCAAGGGACATGAATAGGCAATTTTCAGTTAAAGAAATCAAGATTATTAATAAGCACATGAAAAAGTGTTCTAGATCTCTTATAATCAGAGAAATGCAAATCAAAACAACTCTGAGGTATCACCTCATACCTAGCAGATTGTTCAATATGACAGCAAATGAAAGTAATGAATGCTGGATGGGATGTGGCAAAGTTGGGACATTCATGCATTGCTGGTCGAGTTGTGAATTGATCCAACCATTCTGGAGGGCAATTTGGAACTATGCCGAAAGGGCGATAAAAGACTGTCTGCCCTTTGATCCAGCCATAGCACTGCCGGGTTTGTACCTCAAAGAGATAATAAGGAAAAAGACTTGTACAAGAATATTCATAGCTGAGCTCTTTGTGGTGGCCAAAAATTGGAAAATGAGGGGATGCCCTTCAATTGGAGAATGGCTGAACAAATTGTGGTATATGTTGGTGATGGAATATTATTGTGCTAAAAGGAATAATAAAGTGGAGGAATTCCATGGAGACTGGAACAACCTCCAGGAAGTGATGCAGAGTGAGAGGAGCAGAACCAGGAGAACATTGTACACAGAGACTGACACATTGTGGTACAAGAGAACATAGTGGACTTCTCCAGTAATGGCTTTACAATGTCCATGAACAACCTGCAGTGATCTACTAGGGGGAAAAAAAAAAAACTATCCTCAAGCAGAGGACAAACTGAGGGAGTAAAAACACCGAGGAAAAGCAACTGCTTGACTACAGAGGTTGAGGGGACATGATCGAGGAGAGACACTAAATGAGCACCCTAATGCAAATACTAACAACAAGGAAATGGGTTCAGAGCAAGGACACATGTGATACCCAGATGAATTGCGCGGTTGGGTAGGGAAGGAGTGGTGGGGGAGGTGGGGAAGAAAATGACCTGTTTCCAATGAACAATGTATGGAAATGACCAAATAAAATGTTTTAAAAACTAAAAAAAAAAAAAAGATTTATGACCAATGAAAGAGAACTTTGAAAAAAGAGTGAGTAATGCAATCTGTATTCATTATAATATTATTTAAGTTTTCATGTTTTTTTAAATATTGTGTATAGAAAGCTTGTGTTTCAATATAGACATAATTATCTCATATTTGTCCAAATACACTGTACTGAAATTATTAGAAAGAAATCTGATTTCCTTGTGATCTTCTAGGAAAATTTCAAGAACAAAGTATATTATAAATCACTTTAATGTGAAAATGTCTAAACTGAACTCTAAATTTTTCTTTTCTGAGGTGCTAGGAAAAGCCAAGAGCAACCTATCTTAAGAATTCACTGCAAACTTTGATTTTTGTTTTTAGCAAGAGACGGAATAGTGGAATTCTAGAGCTATAAGAATCCATAGGAATCCTGACAAAACTTGTAATTTTTTTTAATCTACTGTGGCAGAGAGATTTTAAGTGTCTGGCTTCAGGTTGCATAGAAATTAACTTTAAAAGTTGTTCGTGGGAAAAAAAGACATAGATATTTAGATTCTTGGTTTAGAGGTTTTGCTACCATGCTATGTTGCTATGTTATAATTTTTACTAAATAAAGACAGGGTTGAAAACTTATCATATATTTCTTTATTGTGAAAAAATGGGAAATTGGGATTTGGAGTCTTATTTTACTCATTTTGTTTCTTTCTGTTTTTTTTTTTCATGCAAAATCGACTTCCATATTCTAAAAATGTTCACTTCTAAATATAAGTAGAAATATTTTGAACCAAAATATATATTCAAAGAAATTAGGTTTGATTATCTCACATACATGGGGAATATGACAGATGGATGGCACTAGAAATCTAATCCTAAAAGAACAGAAGGGAACAAGCAATCATAGTGTTTACTATGTGCCGGCACTGTGCTAAAAACTCTTTTTGCAAATATTTTCTCATTTGATTCTCAAAAAACCCTATTATACAGTTGCTATTGTTATCTCTCCATTTTACTGTTGAGAAGCAAACAAAGGTTAAAAAATTAATCTAGAATAACAGGGCTAGTTATCTTCTGAGGAGAAATTAGAAATCATTTTTTTATGTTCCTGAAAACAACATTGTCCTATATTCTGTGCAATGCTACCTTCTATAGCATCTCTAACAAGCAATCATGCACTAAGTCTTTTAGTGAGGGCATCCACCATATCCTAAGACAGACAGACAGACTTTTATTATATAATTGATGTTTAGAATATCTGTATCACATCAAGCCTAAATTCACTTATATTAAAGATACCCCATTGTTCCTACATCTACCCTCTTCCAAAGTCAAGCAGAAGTCTAATACCTCTTCCTTGGCTTACAAAGTTTTAAAGATATCCCTATACCCCCGCCTCAGAATCTTTTTTCTTTAGGTCATGTGGAGGAGAGAATTTAGAAAGCATGCAAAGGACAAGAAGCTGGAGATGGATCCTCTGTCAGTCAAATGAAGATTCCATTTGAAATGTGACTGGGAAACAGTTGGAGGCAAGAGATAACTGCTAAACTTTTTTGTTTTGTTTTGTTTTCTTTTGTTTTGTTTCTTCCTGGTCTTTAGGAGCTGATGGTATGGGCCTGAAAAAAGGCTTTGCTTTCTGGATGACCTGAAGAAAGAAGCTGGTTCTATCTCTGGGAATTGAGATAATGAAGTTGGAGGTGATCTGGCTGATTTGAAGGCAGAAGAAAAGAAGGACAATAGTTCTGACTGGTTCTGTTTCGTGCCAGTGACTGAATTTCCATTTCTCTCAATATCCTCCAACATAAGATTGGCTGTAGAGAATAGGGATATCAAACACCTCTTACCTTATCCTCCAGCCTTGTCCTGTCTTCCCCAAATAAGCCCCTTGTTTGAAAAAGAAGATTAAGAACTATTTCATTGAAACCTCTCAGTTCAAACTGAGTGACTGAAGAAGGGGGGAAGGGAGGCTGAAAGACTTCTGAAGAGGGAGAAGGGAGGAGGTTAGGCAAAGGGAAATAACTATGTGATCCATTAGTTTAGTTATCTAGTATCCATCAATATACACCCTCAAAATATCATCTATTACAGTTACTGTATCTACGATTTCTTTTTTGTTGTTGTTGAGAGGCACTGAAGATGAAGAATTTTATTAACATCCATTTTGAATTCACTTTCTTTACTATTTTTTTCTTTCCAGATTACATGTCATTACAATTATTAATAATAATTTTCTGACATTTGCAATCTATGATCTCTCCTTATGTCCCCCTCTTTCCTCTTCCTTAGGAAGGTAAGTAATGGAATATATTTTGTATAGATATTATTATACAATACATATTTTCATGTTCATCATGTAAAAAGGAAATTGCCTTTATTACTTTTATATCTGTGATTATAAAACAAGGAAATCACATATAATCCTTAAGGTAGATAACTGACACTGTGATTTTAGAAAGAGTTACACCTAATTAGTAAACTATTTATAAATATCATTTATAATAATAGTCACAACCGTAGAAAATATAGGTGGAGTGTGGGGTCTTAGAAAATTAAAACTACCAATAAAATTAAGAGCTTCTGCTATAAGCTTTAGAATGTTAAGTGCACAGCTTAACTGAATTCTGAATCCTGATAAAGATTATTGGTAAGGCTTCTAGCTTGCACATTTGGTCAAAACTTTTTCAGTATTGTAATATAAGGGCAGGGAGAGAATCTGGAGTCTCCCCTGCTGGGTCAAGACCAGAGTGAGGTAGAGGAAGGAGTCAAGTAGAAAGAGAAAGGGGATGGATTGATTTCCCTCTCTTCTCTCCCTGGCAAACCCTGCTCTGGCTGCCTTCGGGATCGCAAACTTCTGTTCCCTCAGAAACTTGGCTGAAACAAATATAATACAAACAGCCTCTCTCTCTCTCTGAAATGTTACTTCTCTCCCCTCCCCCCCCAATCTTCAAAGTCTCCTTCCTTTCTTAGATACTATGAAGCCAGTCACTTGCTCTTAATGAACAGCTGTTTATTCTAAGGGAACAAATGAAGGGTAGGGCAATTGAATTGAGGAATGAGGTATTGGGAAAGGGGGAGTGGGAGGTCTCTACAAGTATCTAAACCCCTTTTCCCCAAAGCTTGGCAGGGTCAGGCTTGCCTGCCTGCCCCTCTGAGGTCTGTTGTGAAGATGTCCTGACTTTTCTAGCTGCCTTGGCTATTATAATGAGTTCAGATTTTTTCAGGGGATTCAGAGGAATTCTTATAGTAAACAGCTTCTAGTTGAAGTCTTGTTTCTCTGGAAGTTGGGTGAGGAGTCACAGGAGGAGTGTGCTGATTCAGAGATCCACTCAGGTCCTCCTTTCTGTTAGGCTTCCCTGAAAGAAGTTCTCCCTCCAACTTTCCAGATTCTCTTACTTCTTCTTCCTTCCTTCAGAATTCTCTCTCCTTCCTGCCCTTCCCCCATTCCAGCTGGCCCTTCAGCCTGCAAAATCTGCTTCTCTCTTCCATCTGACAGGTTGAGTCCAATTCCTCTCTTACAGTATCTCTTGAAATAATCACATGGTTTCTGCTAATTTCTCACTGATATGATCATTTATGCTAATAATTTTCCTGATATTGAGTCCCCTGCATTCCTGGTTTAAACTTCACCTGTTTACATCATATGATCCTTGTGCTATTGCTGTAATCTTCTTGCTAAAATTTTATTTAAATTTTGCATCAATAATATTTAAGAATATTGGTCTATAATTTTCTTTCTGTTTCTCTTATTCTGGGTTTACATATCAACACCATATTTATGTCATAAAAGGGTCTTAGTAGAGTTCTTTGTCACCTGTTTTTCTGAATAATTTACATGGTATTGATATTAATTATCCTCAAAATGTGTGGAAGTATTACTGGTGAATCCAGCTGGCCCCATGGCTTTTTCCTTAGAAAATTGATTTATGGCTTATTCATTTTCTTTTTCTGAGATGGAATTGTTTAAGTAATCTACTTCCTGTCCTTTAATCTGGGCAAATTATGTTTATTTAAATATTCACCTATTTTAAATATATTATCATATTTTGGAATATAATTGGGGGAAATAACTCTTAATAATTGCTTTTATTTTCTCTTCATTTGTTGTAAATTTGTCCTTTTCATTTTTGATACTGGCAATTTGGTTTCATTCTTTCTTTTTTATCAAATTAATGAATGGTTTATTTATCTTATCGGATTTTCAATGAACTAATTAATTTCTTTGTTACATTAAAATACAAGTTAACTCCTAGCTTCCTTCCTCTCCTCCATTAACTAATACACCAAACAAGCAAACATAAAATTATGATATTCCTATTTCTATTCATTGGTTCTTTCATTGGAGATGGATAAAAACAAGTTATTATAGAAACAATATTTCTTTTGGTTCATATAATATTCTCTTGGGTCTACTCACTTTACTCATCATAATTTCATATAGATCTTTCCATTCTCTTTTAGAAAATTTAACTTCCTCATCATATCTTACATTACAGTAGTATTCCATCACAATCACATGTCACAACCTGTTCTAACACATGACGTGAAATAAGACACATATTACTTACAGTAGAGAAAAATTCATGGAGGAAATAAAGGGAAGAAAGGTCTGCTTTGTCAACTGAATTACAACCCTTTCCACACGCGTATTATGGAAGGACCTAGTCCCTGGGTAAGCAGGTACAAAACAGAGTCTACAAATACAAGCTAAAGAGATGGGAGAAATTGATTAACTGAGTTTGGCTTGCAAGCAGGGTAAAGAGAACCTAGCCTCAGAGATCGAAGATGGGGGAGAGTGGCAGCTGGGTGTTTAAGCCTAAAAATCACACAAAAACCAGTTTCTTTTGAGCATATCATCCTCAGAACATGAAGTTTTGTGGTTTTCACAGGTACATGGAACCAGGATGCTGATGTTTCTGGGAAATTTCCACTCTTGCAAAACACTATATATCTGGCTCTATTGGACACTGCTAAGCTCATAAGTTTTTCCAAATACAAAATTACTATCACCTTTTACAACTGTTTGTTACCTATCTGCTCTGTTCCATCAATTTACTTTTCTGTTTATTAGCCAGTACTGGATGGTTTTGATTATTACTACTTTATAATATATCTTAAAAACTAATACTGCCAAACTTCCTTTATATTTTTCATTATTTTTTAAATATTCTTGACCTTTCCTTTTTCCCAAAGGCTTTTATTATTTTTTTGAGTTCACTAAAATAATTTTGGATAATTTAATGGGGATGGCATTGATGAAGCAAATTATTTTTAGTAAATTTAAGTAGACTTATCCACTTAATTATATTTGTTCTGCCTACCAATGAACAATTAATAATTCTCAAATAAAAATCTGACTTTATTTGTAGAAAAGGCATTTTACACTCAAATTCATTTATATTCTGTGTTTGTTTCAGCAAGTATATACTCCTTGGTATGTTATGCTATATGGTATGTTATGGTTATTTTTGTCTGATAGCTTTGTTTTTTATAAATTTATTTTCTCCTTAATTACATGTAAAAACAGTTTTCAACATTTTAAAATACAACTGAGTCTTGAATTCTCTCCCTCTCTACTTTCCCTCACTGAGATAGTAGCATATTGATTTTATATGTGCAATCATGTAAAACAATTTTTCCCATATTGATCCTTTTGTGGAAGGAAACTGAAACAAAAAAAATATTAAGAAAGTGAAAAAGTTTGCTTTGGTCTGGATTCAGAATTCTTTCTCTGGAAACATGACATTTTTTAATCATGAGTCCTTGGAATTTCTTTGATACAATATACAATGCAATACAATGGTATTGCTGAAAATAGCTAAAGCTTCACTATTGTTAATTGTACAGTATTCCTTTCCTTGTGCACAATATTCTTCTAATTCAGCTTATTTCACTTTGCTCTAGTTCATGTAAATCTTTCCGTTTTTTAGCTCCTCCCATTTGTCATTTCTTCCAGCATGGTAATATTTCATTACAAATATATATTATAACTTAGCCATTCCCAATTGATGGATAACCCCTCACTTTCCAATTCTTTGCCACCACAAAAAGAGCTGCTTTTAATATTTTTGTGACTATAGGTCCTTCCCCCCGCCGCTTTTTATCTCTTTGGGCTATGTGAAGATAAAATTAGATCTCCCCTGCCCATTTTTTTAGATTTAATCACCAAAAGCGTATACACTCCACTCACACTTGAGTTGGGGAGGTCTGTGACCCACCTATACAATAGTGGGTGATGAATCAGAATTGACTGACTGCCCCCTGGGCAGTCCTAAGCAAAATATTTAGCTGTAATTGGTACACATGAAATTAAAGAAGTCACATAAGTGACAAAAAGAAGCGGTCTTTAAAAATGCCAAGAACTTCCTGTGAGGTCTCTTTTCTCTTCAGTTTTTGACTTGACTTTGGAGTAGCTCAGGTTTAAGATCTCAGACTGCATCCCTTTGTACTAACACATGGGGAGTAAAAGGCTGACTCCCTTTCCTGGATTTTCTGAAGGGATAAGCCTCAGGAGATACCTACCCTCTTGATAGAGGCTCCCTGCATCCCCAGGTCCTTGGCTCAAGGCCAAGGCCCCTCCAGCTAAGGACTAATTAGCCCTGTCTGGGTTGAGCCCAGACCAGAGCCAAATACTTAGTGTGTAGCCTAGATATCTTACCCTACCCTATGTCTGATTTTCTTACTTTCACTCTTTATATATTTTATGAGCAATTTATTAAAATAAATCTCTGGAATTTCATAATATTCCTGGCAATACTACTCTTGAATAATCCAGTACAACCTGTTATATAAACCCCCTCAATTTCTACCCCTTAGACATACAAACCAAGTAATGGTATTGCTGGGTCAAAGGGGATGTGCTGTTTTATAGGCCTTTGGGCATAGGTCCAAATTGCTCTCCAGAAAGTTAGAATCAGTTCATAAATCCCCTAACCATGCATTAATATCTCCATTTTCCTACATCCTCTCCAATTTTGTCATTTTCCTTTTCTGTCATAATAGTCTATATGACAGGTATAGAGTGGTGCCTTGGAGTTACCTTAATTTGCATTTTTCTAATTAATAGTGATTTAGAGAATTGTTTTTTGGCATAACTCTCATGAAATTTAATTACTTTTTTCTGAGAACTGCCTGTTCATATTGTTTTGACCATTTATCCATTGGGAAATGACTTGTATTCCAATACATTTGACTCATTTCTCTATGTATTTGAGAAATGAAGCCTTCATTTGAGAGACTTGTATCTATAGGTATATTTAAATAGGTTATCTCTTATCTCCTTGCAGGTCTTTATTGGTGATATATAGAACTTTTGATGATTTGTCGGGTTTATAGCATGATACTTTGCTAAAATTATTGATAGCTTCAACTAATTTTAGTTGAATCACTAGAATTATATATATATATATCATACTATATTAAATAATATAAATTTGAAAATAAAAGCAGCATTTACAATTTATTAAATGCTTTAATATTTTTAAACCTTTCCTCACAACAATTCTTTAAGGTACATTGTATACATATTGTTATAATGAGAATCTTGATGATTTCTGATTCTAGGAACATTTTTTGACAGTGTTCCTTTTAAAAAAATGGAGGTGTGTCATAAAGTGATAATTAGAACATTGGCTCAATTATGAGACCACATTTCTAAAGTATTTTAGGTTTATAGACACTTTTCTCTCAAGTGTACTGCATCATTAACTCTGTTTAACAGGTAAGTCAAATTCAGAAGGACTTGGCTTAACCAAAGTGATAGAATAAGAAACTTCCTGAGTCAAACCCCAAGTGTTCTGAATCCAAAGCCATTTCTCTTTGTACAGTACAAAACCTGCTATCTTCTAACTTCATTGAAGTCACACAGTAGCCATGTGGAGGCATTTTTAAGGCAGGGCCACTTTAAGGATATTAATACCCTATGGGTGTCATGGGAATTAGAAGATTCTGACTGGAATATTCTGGGATTTCTGGGTTCCCAAGAGGCAGGAAAATCACCACAGTCTCAAGAGGACCTTCTGATCTTTCTTTACTGCCTTCTACCACCTCTTTCTTTCCCCTCAGCAATATATTACTGAAGTGGGAGAAATGTTGGTTGGTATAGTATGGAAACAATTCAGTCTCAGACAAATTTTAAGGGAGTAAAAAGCATCCTATAGAAGCTGGGGCCAGGCTATATGGGTTTAGCCCTCCAGGGCAGGACAAACTGGGTAGTTACAATTGGTCATGTTCCACATTAGGTACTCCCTTTTAGGGAGTATGTCAAAGTCTGATGGTTAGAATGCTAAGCCTGCGTTATCCCACAACCCTATTCTTTACCTTCAAGATGGGATTAAGCTACAATACAAATGATATCATAATGAGCTAAAAGTTACAAACAGGCAGTTAGTTTGCTCTCTTAGGTATGAGCCGGGAGGGGATTTCCCCTGGAAAGTCCCTGAAGCTATTATGGTCATTAGGGTCCTCAGGACCAGACCTTCTTCATAATTACTATCAATCTGCTTAGGTCCTCCTCATGCCATAGTAGAGTATGATATGTTCTCTGACAGTTAATTTTAGGACCAACAAGAATTCTCCCCAATGTAAGTAATTCTTCACCTTTTCAGTTACTCCTAAAAATTCTCTTGAGGGAGGATTAATTCACTATTAGCATAAAACTTTGAATGAAAGAAACATCATATTGCTATAAATTATCAAGACAATTATAAATTATTTATATGGCCTTTTTTGTGGGTGGACATTGATAGAAGGGAAGAGAAGTTAGAAGAAACCGTCTGACTACTTCACAATGCCACCTAGGCCTGGTCTTAATAAAATAGCAAAATCCAGCTTACCTATGATGACAATCTTCAGCTGGCTATATGATTTGTCAGGGTAATATATTTTTTCTATAACACCAATTAAATAAAGTATTCATTAATCAATCGCAGTTATACCTATGCTTGGGACCCTAGGGTGACTTCAACAGCAGATAACAACTTAGGAATGATGGCTTTATTAACTTTTTTTTTCCAATTTCTCAGATCAACTGGAAGAACTCAGAAAAGCTGCAAGCCTTCATCTTTGACTTTTAGATTTTGAGGGTTTTTTTTTAACTATTGTGACAGAAGCTGGCACTAAAGAAAAAGTTCCAGATTGAAGAGTGTGTGAAATTGATCACCTTGATGGGGGAGGAGCCCAAGGAGAGGCGAAGATCTGGCTGGTAGAGGAGTTGGGGGCTCTCAGTCTTGAGAAGCTTAAGACAGAAGGTGGGAAAAAGACTTTCTCCTGAGTGTTACCCACTTTTTCCTGCTGGTGACTGGAAATCTTTCCCCCCAACACTGTCTAATTGAAGGGACTTTCTGAAAAGAAACCTGAGCAGATTTTACCTCAGCTTCTGTTGCCCAGAGGTGAGTCAACCTGACTTTGTCCCAGGGGGCTTAGGCTGCCAAGGCCTGAGTTTCATCCAAACTCGAGGAGGGAGAGGGAAAAGTTTAGAGACAGGGACCCCCTTTGCCCACATTCCTTTTCCCATTCTTTCCTGCCCATTATTCTTTTTGTATTACCTGGTTGAGTTGACCTTAAAATTAATCTGTTCCCCAAGCTGAGTGTGAGTGAACAAATAAAGAGGAGACCCATTGGTCTTGAGTAGTGGAGGGGGGACAAGAGGGACAATAGCGAATTGGGGAGAGCAGCTTTAGCTACGGAGGGAAGGCAGAAGGGGAAAAATCTTCAAACCCCCTCTTCTCTCTCTGAGAGAACCCTAAACATCAGCTGTCTTTCTGGAACCCTGAAGGGAGGTTCTCCATTCTTTCCTCCTCTCTATACTGAAAGACTGAACCTGTCAAGTTACAAATTAACCTCCCATTGTAATACACTATGAAAAGTAGTTAAGATGATAAAATAATAAACTATGTCAAGATCTGGTTTGTCGCAGGTATGAAGAGTACCAGGATCCAGAGTACTGTACTTGAATTAGAAATCATGAGATTATAGACATGGAGCTAAAAGAAATCTTAGGAGTCCTCCTTGTCCTATCCCTTGATTTTATCCATAAAGAAACTGAGGCCACAAGATGTTAATCGATGCGCCCAAGGCTACATAGGAAGTAAATATAAATATTGGATTCAAACCCAAATCTTTGTCTCATTCCCTTATAACACAGTGAAATTTCCCTAATACAACTTTGCACTATCTCTAAATGTTTCTAATTGTTGTTTTTGTTTTTCCTCCTCAGATACCAAGTTTATAGAAAACCTGTTAGAAACCATTTCTGCTAAGTATTCTAGATTGTGCTTCTATGTACATGGTGCCAAAACATCTTGTCATTTCTATGGTTGGCAAGGGTAATAGGTCTGGGAAATTGAAGAAGGATTTGGCACTGTACAAAGCCAAGAAAAGAATGTATTTTTGTTTGTTTTTCATAAAGGGCACCTTTTTCTTTTCATTGTGTGGGAACAGACTAATAAAAGATAAACAAAATGCAATGTAAAAATCATAATTATCTTAACCTTAAATAAACCACATAAATGGGGGCAGCTGGGTAGCTCAGTGGATTGAGAGCCAGGCCTAGAGATGGGAGGTCCTAGGTCCAAATCTGGCCTCAGACACTTCCCAGCTGTGTGACCCTGGGCAAGTCACTTGACCCCCATTGCCTAGCCCTTACCACTCTTCTGCCTTGGAGCCAATACACAGTATTGACTCCAAGACGGAAGGTAATAGTTTTAAAAAATAATAATAATAATAATAAAAATAAATAAATAAACCACATAAACATATGAACAAGGCCTCTTTGAAGTATGTGCATATAGCTGTGTGCAGAGCAGACATTATAAAATCTGTTATGAGAAAAGAATCTTATATCCCAAACAATATGTATCTATGCTGCAATGAATAAAAGTAAAGCAGTACAGTCAGAAGATGAAACCTCAAGCCCCAAAGGATTGACTGGAGTGGGCCCCCTCAAGTAGTTTTAAAATGGTAAGTGAGAAAGGAACAAGGTAGATATCAAAGTAGCATCATCATAGGACAGAGGGTCAGACAATTTTCTTTTCTTCCCTAGGGGCATATTTCTCCTTCATTACCAATGATTATCAGTTCTTCCTCCTCATTTTTCCTTTCTTCCCTCCATGTGCCATCTTTCCTTCTTTCCTTCTCTCCAAAAAAAAAAGTAGTATGAAGATATTAACTTTAGGCTGGGAGTCAGAAAACCTGCCAACTAGATATTTTATCTTTTAACAAGTACTTCAACTCTATGGATTTCAACTAACTCATTTATAAAATAAAACCCTTGGTCTAGATTATTTCTGGTGTTACCTTGTCTGATTCAGTTTTTTCTCCTCTATACTTACTACAGTCATATAAAAAAGCGAAAAGTATTTTGTTTTGTTTTGTGTATGTGTGTGTGTGTGTGTGTGTGTGTGTGTGTGTGTGAGTGTGTGTCTGTCTGTTTAGAGGGGATGGGAAAGAAGAATCACTGGTATGAGCCAGAAAACAATTCAATAAATTATATTGAGTAGGGCACATCACAAACTTTCTAAAGGAAACATTTCCAACCTCTAATATGAGAAAGAGGATGAAATACAACAGAGAAGAAGTGAAGGGAAGATGTCTTAAATCTTATCAGCAGGAAAGGATAGAAGAGGTATGCTTTAAACTGTCTCCAAGACAACTGTGGGCACATTGTGTTAGCATTGGGGATTGGTGTTTAATTGCCAGTCAAAAGTATCTGAACAATGTAACAATTTTCATCTTTGGTTTTATCCTCTTTCCCAAATATAGCTACATAAAAAGAACCAAAACAATTTGTAGCTTCAATTTATTCTGTACTCTAGCATTCTTAACACTATTGCTATAGAACTATGCAGCATATATGTATCTATGCAAGCATATGTGTATTGTATATGTATGTATGTATATCTTTATTTTAAAATATCTATGTTGGTCAATAAGATTTTGATTCATCTATATCAATCATTCCGATTTCTTCCTCATTATGATATTTTCCTTCATGACTTCTTAATGTCTTTCTTGATATCTTCACCCTAGTGAGCCTATATATCATCTTAGATTCTTAGGCAAAGTGATCCAACCAATACTTTCTTGAAAACCTTTGAAATGTGAGTTTCAATAGGAATTCCAAAAATCATGATTACATGTTGGACTCTGCCTCCTTTTCCTCTCTTTATTACAAACCCTAAAATCAAATGACTGCCATCTTACCAATTAGTTTCTCTTTGGTGTGAATAAGCTCCAGAATAGTAATGTCCTTCAATTCTTCATACACCTTTTGAACAATGATTTCTTTTTACCTTAAAACATGTCAAGAAGTTATTAGCTTCTCTCTTTGGGTCAGAAAATATTTTATCAGTTGTCCAGGCAACTGAAGTTTCCTTTAGGTACTATATGCATATATTTATACCTGAACATGTGTATGACCGTGCATTTACATACATGAGTACACATCTTTGTATGTGTAAACAATATTTACATTTTGTATATGCAAATATCTATATCTATATCTATATCTATCTATCTATCTATCTATCTATCTATCTATCTATATATATATATATATATACACAGTTCTAGGAGTTTTAGTTTAATTATTTTTCCAGCGAGGTCAAACATACTATCATACTGAATACATAAAAACTTCAATTGATTATTTTTTCATTGCCAAAAATGTCTCCCTCCAACAACATAGACTGCAATCCATGTACCTATTTTCATTTTTATCACATCCTCGTACATTACAGTGAACCAGGAAGAATGACCTTTCTATCATGTTTTTCTATAAGAAGCAGGTTAGTGAAAGAAAAAATCATTCAGATTGTATAGTGTACAATTGCACTATTAAGGAAAGCAATTGTCAGTTTCATGACACATCTATGAGAAGTTAAATGTGCCAGATGCACAGCTTGTCCACAGCTGTTGTCATTTGAATCTTTTGTATAACATCCATTTTCTATCCAACATTCACAGAATTTATAAGTGCAGAGAGAATTGATCAGAGCTACTCTTGTGTGAAACACTAGTATAATAGCTCATCATTTTAAGTCATGCATATGAGAATATCTCCCAGGAATAATCCCACACAGGATGCTCAGGATGGCACAGATGTCCATATTTGAACTTGATAGAAATATTTTTTAAGTTTACTGACACTAGGCATGGTCATTACCAATTCAAGAAGAAAAATATGTTCAAGTTCTGAAAATACTATCTTTGGAGAGCCCATGTACTAGATACTATTTTTCATCTACTTTCACATATATTAGAAAGTCAAGCTCTTTATAGTGAATTCAAATGCAAATTCTACTCACTCCATTTCCCCCTTTCTACATACATTGCTTGTGTTTTGTACCAGTTAATTTCATTCCATAATAAAAATGGAGGCAAACTTGTAATTCAGATGTATAAGTGTAAAAGCTAATCTGATACCAAGAAATGTTCATGTGATTATCAGTAGATAGTCATCATTACCGTTATAAAGTAATGTCCTACAAGAGTGATATTAAGGAAGTAGAATTTAGATTAAGAAATTATAATTTCCAACTTTTTTCCTCTCATGTCCCATATTTTATAATCTCTGCACTTCTCAATCTTCTCTTTGTCTTAATCCCAGATTACTTAAGACTACTGTTTGTCTCTGTAAAATTGCTATTTATATTTGTTTTTATCACTTCTAAATTTTTATGTAAAACTTAAATATATAGATAGATGGATTTTATATATGCATTTGGAGTTGTTATATCCACATTATATTCATTGCAGTGTGATTGTAAAATTTAACTTGCCCTGCTATACTTATGTCTTTACTAGTGATATTGATTAGTTAACTAGAACTAGGATATTTTGTCATAAAAGGGAAAGTGTTATAAAATCTCTTATAGCATGGATCTACCAAGTCCCATATTATCCATCTATACCTCTTAGTGGGAAAAAGAAAGAATGAGCTAGAGGGGAAGGGAGGGAAGGGAGAAGAAAAAAGAAACGAAAACATACATTTTAATATCTTACTATGTTCAAACATTGTGACAAATACAAGCAAAAAAGGAAGATAGTTTCTGACCTCAAGGAGCTTACATTTTAATGGGAAAAGATAACATAAAATGAGCTAAAAAGTAGAGGCAGATGGTGGAATGAAATAACCTGGAACAGAGGTATGTATTTTAAGTACAGAGAATGTCAGGAACTGGGTTGAGAGGGGGATAGGCTTGAGAGGGACTGGATAACCTTAGCCCTTTCATAACTGAAGTTCCCAGAGGAACTACCAATAAGAAGAGGGAGGAAGACCTAATAGGGTGATATTCCATGTTGAATTGACTACAGGAATTATGGTAGCCTGTTCAAAAGTGAGGAGGCCCCAGATGTTAAGAGAAGTTTCACTTAGCCACCAGTTCACTGGGTTAGTTTTGAATATCAGAAGAAATAATTAAAAAAAAAACAGGGCCAGGAGAAATATTATCTGAAATCAAAGTGCAATGTTCCTGACATTAACAAAGTAGTAATCAGAGATTTACTTAGAGCCTGGGCTGAGTTTGCCAGCTTCTGGATCCATATTCTATGAATAACTTTTTTCAGGAATAGAAAGTATTTATGAAGATTTAGATCTGGAAGAGACCATAGAAGTCATCTAGCCTAGCCCCCTCATTTAACAAATCAGAAAACTAAGCCCCAGAGAAAGTAACATTATCCAAAGTCATTTGGATAGTAAGTGGCAAGACAAAATTTTAATTTAACTCTTCTGATTCCAAAATCACTTCTTTCTTCAAGGAACCATATTGCCTTGAGAACTGACTATAAAATAATGAGATTCCATCACTTCTCTTTGCTCCCCTTATCCTCTTGCCACTTTAAAAATAAAACAAAATTAACGTGCTAGAATATTTTCATGATAGGAAATAATGTACTTAAATAATATTGGCATTTTCCAAATCATTTTATAGACATTCTTTGATCATTTCCTTCACATAATTATATCTTGAGTCAGAAATTTAATTACAAATATTTACAAAATGGAGAGGAAACAATAAAGCAGAGAAATGTGAAGTGGTTAGAGAGGTTATCTACCCTATCGACCTAAATGTTTACTCCAGGTCTGCTTAATCCAGGTGGAGATAATTAGTTCTCCACCAAGAAGACTAGTGGTGAGTAACCACAGGGCTCCTCCAAGATAGGAAACTAGGAAAGGAGTCAGCCTTTCAATTGGAGCTGCAGTCTCCAGTGAAGTTCCCTCTAAGACTCTCCCCAGTCAGAAGACTATCTCCAGAAGACAATCTCTTCATACTATCTTCTCAAAGATAATATCCTCTGAGGGAGTTCAGGGCTTGCTTTTATGGTGACTTTTTGTTCCTGACCCTCTTCACAGGGGCCAGTCACAGTTTCCAAATTGTCTAGCACTGCCCAGTGGGCAGTGTTTGTGGGAACCAGTTCTCACCTTCTAGAGGGGTGAGTACTCATCAGAAGACTTCACAGATTCCTGGCTGATTGAGTTTCTGAGGGTGTAAACTCTGATCATAGGACTCACATGTTTGGGACTGAGTTTAAAGGGTGGAGCTCTCCAAGAAAATCACGTGCTTTCTCTAAGTACCTTGGTAGTTCTCACCTTGTACTAAGTAGGGTGTTCAATCCTTTGTTGATTCAATTCAAAAGTAGAGAAAGGAGAGTTAATCCTATCTTCATAATCTAACCAGGGGTACTTAAATTAATATTAACTAAAGTGTTAACTCAAAATAGACAAAGGGAATAAAGTATTCCCTTTCACAAGTTTAAACTTAGAACAAAGAATTCCCTTTTAGAACATCCCATTAACAACCATCCCACAGATGGTTATCTATACTTATTTTTTTAAATTTGGACAATATTTTTGATCAAAATTTACATTACCCAACTTGTTTATTAAGCCTTTTCCACTTGATTTCTTGGTGAGTGTTCATTGCTTCTAAAGATGAAATGTATCCGCCAAGGTCAAAGATTTGCTACCACTGACAGTATTCATAAGTTACCCTGAAGGTAACAACTAAAAGTTACAGAATTTAGAACTTAGTATCATCTATTAACCCCTTCATTTTACAGATATGGAAACTGAGGACTACAGAAATGTAGAGATTTGAAGATAGTGTGGAAGAAAATAATTTTTGTACCCAGAGTTTCTGCTTCCATACTCAGCACTCCTTCATCATAGATTGGGAGCAATGGTAGTAGTCACAGGGGAAAATGCTCCTCTCCTAAAGTGACCACTACAAATTGAAAAGCACACTTCATAAATTAAATTATTCTTTTCTATTTGTAAATATTATTATCATATCGTTTATTCATCCACATCCAAGTTAAGAAAACCCTCTTGCTACATCTCTTATTAATATTTATTTTCTAGAAAAGTTTCATAATTTTCATAGTTATACAATATACAATGTTATTAAGGTTAATCAATTAAATCTAATAATATTTAAATTTCTTTAACATTCACAATATAACATATACCATTATATCAATTTTCTTATACTCCATCACTGAGAAATGTTAAAATTAAATATCTTGTCCTAATTCTGAAAGTCAAAATCATATCTCTAATATTTAAAGGGATAGGCATATGAATACTATAGCCTGAAAACAAAACATAAGTTCCTTGCACTGCAATGACTTGAAATCAGTAAATACTCCTTTTCATTTGTTTGGGTTTAGTAGTTAATAAATATTTGTTGAATTGGATTTTGGTTAATGTGGCTAACATTATAAGCCATAATGTTATTAACAACAACAGTATTACAAAGTACTTTACAAAATTACTTTCTTTTATGCTCTAGATGTGTTCCTAAAATTTTTTGTCCTCTATTCATACATTTAAATAAGATGGAAATGAGCCTATTTCCAGAATTATTTTACTAAATGACTAAGTATTCAATTTTTAAAAGCTTAATATTTGATTTACTTGAGTTTCTTAAGATAATGCATCTTTCTATCACTTAGCAAATAAATTAGGTCCATTTAATAGAAAGATTTTATATGTAAACAATGAGAAACTACTTTTGATTCCTGGAACATTTATTTGTTTTGTGCTTTATTTTTATCACTATCTCTGGGTTTATAACGACAAATTATGCTTAAGAGTTTGTTCTCACCCAAGGATTTCCCTGGGACATCAGAATTTTATTTGTTTTCCTTTATTTTTTCCTTGATGTTCTGAAGCTATACCTGTTAATTGGTTATTGTGTTTTTAATTAGGTAAAAACTATGGAAGGCAAGACAACTCATTCATACCTAAACAAGTAGCTATCTTCAGAATCCCATGAATAGGATAATGTGTTTTGTTAACCCTTTATTAGTACATAAGTGAATCAAGGCTTCATCTGTCAGCCACATCATTTGTGATTAATCTGGTCATGGTTATTATGCTCTCTATTCACTAATCATTAAGTCTGTCTGGAATATAAATAGAATACTAGGGACATAACTGAATCTTTTTACTTTTCTTCTAAGCCTATATAAAAAAGGAAGGTTTTCAAAAGTTATTGTCATCCCAAACATTTAACAATATGTTTCAGATTATTGGAAAAAAATGCTGCCAGTTGTAAAAATAAATGGGCAAAAGAGGTTTTCTTAAAATAATATTTTTTTTAATTTAGGTATAAATAATTCTAGGGGATGAGGCAACTATATGGGTCAGTAGATAAAGTGCTATAATTGGATTCAGGAAGGTGTAGGTTCAGTTATGGACTCTAACACTCACTAGTGTTAGTAGATCACTTTGTGATCCTGGGCAAGAAGCCACTGTTTGCCTAATACACTAAAGAAGGAAATGGCAAACCATCCCAGGAATTTTTCAAGAAATCCCTGAATTGGGCATGAAGAATCAAACATTACTGAAAAATAATAACTATATTAAGAATATAATTGTACCCTGAAAATGTTTTAACTTTCATAACATAAAAATCTTCTAATATAAATGAAATATCAGTTGTGCTTTGAAAGTAGAAAGGAAAAAGAACATATGCAACCAAGTATTCCTAACTTAAAAGTAATCATTGAGAAAATCATTTAGAAGTTTAAAAGAGTAAAAGAATAAACATATCGATTCCAAACAACCTGAATATAATTTAGAACAAAAGAGAGTATCTTAGATATCTGTATCAGGTATATCAGATGAGATAAAATCACTTAAAATCGTCTGGACATGGGTTTAATTATACACAAAAAACTGACACTGAGTTAAAGAAACTTTTATTTGGAATACTTAAATGTAATGAGAGGGAATTTGTTTGACTTGTCAACTAAGAGTTCAATTATTTAATAAATAGAGGGGTACCAAACATTATCTGTGTAGATTTCCATGGACTCCTAGAATCTTTGAATGATAGAGCTGGAAGGTATCCTAGAAATAATAATTAATCCATTAACAGAGAGATGGATCGGTGACAGATAAAAAACACATATGTGCTCTGCTTTATAGTACTTGGAGCTTAATCTTATAATTTTAAAAGCTTATTGAAATTATAGAGAAATGCATGGGATAGTGAAGTAGCCTGAGATCTGAATTCAAGTACTACTTCTCACTGGTGCTAGTAGGGTAGCAATCATCTAATCATTTAAACCTTTACAATCCTTAAAAGCTTCTAGAGAAGTTTCTTTTCTTATACTGGTAAGGTAGTTCTCTGTACAGAAAAAAAATTGCCTGGTCCACATCCCAATCACAAAATGAACCATATACCTTCTGATTTTCTATCACCTCATATTGTTACTCAAATCTATAAAACTATTCACTCACTCACCTGAAATGCAACAATTATTTATAGCATTGTTCCTAATGAAAGATAAGATCTCTCTTATATATTAGTTTCTAGAAACACAGTGGTCAAAATAAACTCTTTGTTTATTTTGAAAAGTATTCTTTGATTTTGAACATTAACATTTTGAGTTGTGTAAGAGGAAATCTTCACAAGTGAAACAGAAATATTAAAATGTATAAAGTTTAAAGATTAAGCCCTTGCATTGAATAATGTCTAGTTCCTTATTTTATCAATATGTTAAGTGAAATCTTTAAAATTCTTTGATAATGATGTTTTTGATGAAGGCTCTCTTCCTATGGATGATGTCAGACTGAAAATGTGTCCTAACTTCATTGTTGGTTGGGAAGAGATAGATTTTTAACTTTTATTTAATTTCTAAAATACTAAAATTATTTCATTATGAATTTACATTATTATCAGAGATTCATCTAAATAATCAGAAATTAATTAGTTTAGAAAATGGAAAACTAAGAATCAATAACACCTTAAATTTTAATTCAGTTGAACACATATTTAATAAATGTTTATTATTTTAAGGTACTAGAAACACAAAAATAAAGAAATTATGCCACAAATAAATTACATCCTTTGAATGGATAATGTATATATCATAAGTAAAATCAAAATACTAGGAATAGCCCTAAAAACTGGAAGGTGGAGTTGGAGAAGGTATTGAATAGGAGATGACCTTTGAACTAAAATTTGAAGAAGCTAAGAATTCTAAGGAGTAAAAAATGAAAGAGAAATGTATTCCATATAAGAGATGTGAGAATGTTTGAAATGGGAAGTAGAATCCCCAAAATACATAAAGTATGAAAATGAGGAGCTGGAATAAAATTTATTATGCTTTAGGCAATTCTCAAAAAGCAGGAGTTGCGATTATGATTTCATATAAGGCAGCAATAAAAATTTATAATGTCAACTGATATAAACAGGGAAACTATATTATCCTTGAAGGTACCCTACATAATGAAACAATACCATTATGAAATAAATATGCACCAAATGGCATAGTATTAAATTCTTAAAGGAAAAAAGCTAATAGAAAGTCAAAAAGATGTTGATAGTTATTGTAAGAGGTTGTAACATTCTTCTTTAAGAACTGGACAATTCTTTCAGAAAGGTAAAAAATAATGATAATTTAAAAACTAAATATGTTGCTGTAAAGACTAGACTTGAGAGACCCCAAATAAATTCAGAATGAGAATTTTGAAAATATTCATAGTGATGAATATATGTTTTGCCTTTACTAAAATCAATCATTTGTTGGGGATAAAGACATCAATAATATAATAACAAGGAAAAATATTGAATATATTATTTTTATAAAATAATACAATAAACTGGAGATCACTAAAGAGACTTTTAAAAATATAGGCCTAGAAGAATACTTGATTAATTATTAGTAATTCAAAGAACAAGTCATGATGTAAGGGAATTGGTCTTGAAAGCACAGGACCTCATTGCAGAAAAAGAGCCCCTGCCAGACACCATACTTTCTCTCTCTAGCTAGAGTATTGAGGAAAATATAAAGTGTTCCTGCTCCAGAAAGATTCCTATAAAAATGACTATTTGTTGTTTTTGTAGCAAATAGATATAAAAACAACAAACTATTACTTTACTGAAAAATATGATATATTCTACATCAAATTTTCCCAGTTTGTTTAGGAGTTTATTTTATTTTATTTTTTTATTCAGGACAGCTCAAAAACCTTTCTAAACTTAAAATAGATCATGTTTATTGCTTTACTTTGATCTCCTGGGCCTGTCACTCTGTCACAGAGGAAGAGAAGCCTTTTCTGACAGGACTTATTCTTTACAAAGACATACCAGTTGTAAACAGGACCTTGTCCTCTTCAAGGTATTTTAAACCTTATTTTATAACGTTCTGTTGTAGTACTTCTTCCATAGTACAGTAGATGTTGAGTTTGCAGGTTCAGATTTCCAAGTCTTGGTTTTTCACCTTGTGTTTTCTATTTTTTCTGACATTTAGCAATGCTGGTTGTGAATAAGAATCACAGCTGGTCATCTCAAGTATAACACATAATCATTGTCTGGGATTTTTTATTGCTCTATTTGCCTTTTGTAAAGAAGTCTGACTCAGACTTTTAAGTTCATGTTTCATTTTCTTTCTATTTTTGCAGAAGTAATAAGGAGCTAGACCTTTTCTAACACAAATTTTTTATTACTTTGCTGATGTGAACTGAGTGTCAGAATCAGGAGCAGTGAGGACAAAAGTCTTTGTATGCTTATTTTCAACCAAAAACATATTTAAGAGTAATTAGAGAGACCAAAAGGTAGAGATGAAGCAGTTTTATAATTATCAATTACTATTATTTTTAATGCCAAATATTTTCTACTGGGTATATTGTTGTTAATAATTGGAAAATGAAGACCTCTATATTATCACAATTGTGAACATAATTGGTTATAGTAATTGACATATTACGAAATTACCTTTCACATTTGTGTCTATGAAATGTATATAAATGTATTTTCTATATAAATATTATCATAACACTTAGCTCAAAGAAAGCTTCAGTAGTTATTAGGGCTCCAAATACTATAAAGTCAACCATTTGTGCAGAATCAGTCTGAGTGACCCCATTTTTCAAATTTGTTTAGATTTTGAGTAATTGTGGAGCAAATCTACAGGAAATGGTCATCCAAGAACAGTCTTGCACAGGCTTCACTTAGACATGCTGAAGTGCTGAGGTGGCCCATAATCCATTCCTTCATTATATGTGTACCAAACACTATACTTTTGCTTTTATATGGACGTTGTTTACTACTGTCTATAAAAGAAACAACCGTGTTGGCCTCACCTAATATGCTTGCTGCCTTATGCTAATAAAATCGTTTCAACTTTATTTTCTTGATTTTGCTTCCTTGACCAGGCCCAGGCCTGAAACAAGATTTGTTTTTAAATCCTGGTGACTATTAATGGACCATTTGCTCATGTGACTGTCACTAGGCGATTTTGCTACTTGGTTTTAGAAGTCAGCACTTGACTCTTCTGTCCAATCATAGAGTGGACTGAACTCTCTCATTAGTAAATCAGCTGGGAAGTGATTGGAGAATTAAACTCTTCAAACTCAGAATGGGTAAGGAGAAATAAGTCCTCAGTCTAAAAAGTGATCCTCTTTCACTCATGCACAGATTGCCAGAAGGAAAGGACAGTGGTCCTGAACCAACATCAGGTCACCAAGGCAAAAAAAAAAAAAACAAAAAACTGTCAAGGGATACCACTATCATTATGGTATAGAAATAGAGTAAGCCTCCTGTTAACTTCCCATTAGCCAGGTTTGTCCTTGTCCCAAAGCTTGGGACAAGGGCAAACTGCCAGTTCAAACCTAAATGTCCAAAACTCAAGTGCTAAAGCTCAGTTAGAACTAGACTTGATGTGTAGCTAACTGTAGAAAGCAAACTGACCGGATAAATACAAGATCTTTGGTTACTGTCAGATGTGGATGCTAAAATTCAAACTTGAATATATAGACCCTAGGCAAATATTTGTTGGTAACATAGATGGAACTTTCTAACTGAAAGTGCCCCCTTGTTCCTATGCACAGTAGCGTTATCAGTCTGCACAAGAGTGCCCACTTATGAACCACTCCTTACAATCTGGATTCCTCAGAATCAAAGATCATGGTATTCTCCTTAAGAACCACTTTTATCGGGAATAATCAGAAGAAAGTACATGTCTCCTTTCAATCATCAGACATTATATTATAGTGACAATCCACAGCACCTATTCAAACAGATGCAAGAACCATCATTTATAAAAGTAATACAATTAAAAGGAGCATAGCCCTAGCTGGGAGGATATTGATGACTTATTAGACAAATTTCTCACAAACGAGGAGAAGCCAAAGGTCCTGTCCTGTACTGCAAAGTTGGAGGATGAACATAGATGGACTTCATGGCCCAAAATAACTCCTAAATGGAATTTTAGTAGTTAAGGGGGGTGGGGAATGTTTGATGATGCAAAGCCAACTCATTTGCTCTAGAGCAAACAACACTAAAAATAACAGTTTGGAAAAAAAAACTCACGAAACCACTAAATATTCAGCAAAACACCTGGATACTTTCTATTGTGTGCTACTGCCTAGAAATGTGTTCAATTAGGTCCTGAAAACCAACTCAGTCTAAAAACAATTGTTTCAGCTTATGTCAATCAGCAGACATTTGTGATCACTTTCACAAATTCTATCCCTTTGGAATGGGAAAACTATTAGTGATCTCAGAGTAATTACATCATATATGACTGACAGGCAGAAGAAGAAAGAAGTTAAGAAAAAGAAGGAGAGTGCAGAAAGACAATAGGGAAGAGACAAAAGTTCAGAAAAGGAGATTTACAAAATATAGGGGTGACAAGTATGATTTTACTAAAAGTGGTACTTTTAGAGGGAATAAAGGAAACTGAGAGAGATAAGACCTTTAGCAGAGGGCAATATTCTACAAGGTAGCCAGTGGGGTCCACAAAGAACTAGCTGCCATGTGAACCACCCCTGATTATCACTTTGGATTCCACAACTTACATGGACACAGAACAGTCTATATCCTTTTGGGAATGATGGAGCAAATATTTATAATGATGGAAGGAGGAGAGTAGTTGTGAACTGGGTTTTATTTTGGAAAAATTTAAAGGAATCTCTGGTTAAGAATTCCTTACTGAAGATTGTTATAAATAATACAACCTGTATTTGCTTAGTGGATGCTACTGAGGGAGTTGTAGCATTTAGGCATCCCCCTGAGGGCTTCTGAGTATTAGGAACTGAAAGTGTAATAGGTGTCTCAGGAGAAAGTGAGATAGAGATCTTGATCAGCTTGCTAAAAGTAGCAATAGAATCTTTAATGTATTTTCACTCCTTTTTATTAATGCCTAATTGCCTAATGTCATTTTGTGGAAATGACCTGTTATATAAACTTAAGGCCATTATACCTATGATGCAATAGGGATTAGGATTGAATACAAAGAAATTGATTGGGCTCATTGGGTTTAAGGGGCTCCTAGCACCTGATATGCCTCCCTTGTTAGGGAACTTGTGCTCCTCTACTTTGTGAGTAGAAGTGGATTTCATAAAGTCACCTGACTTTGTCTGAATCCAAATTAAGGACTGAGCATCCCCTTGTATATAACAATATGATATTAATTCAAAGGCTATTGAACCTACTCAAATCATAAATGCTTACATCCACATGAGGGTAATAGTGCCATGCCAGTCACCTTGCAATACTCCTGTACTGACAGTGAAGAAAAATGAGATGGATGATGAAGACCTACCTGTATACTAGTTTATCCAAGATATCAGAGTTAGCAATAATTTTGTCATGCCAAGAGCAGAGGCTCATATTTCCATTATCACCAACATGCTTCACAATATGAAAGCATATTATCATTGAAATGTATGCTGCTCTTTTTAATGTTCTGATATATCTGGATTTATACCTCTTTGATTTTATTTGGAATGGCCTGGAATATATTTAGACTAAGCTATCCCAGGGCTATTGCAAATCTATCTCACTATTCACACAAATGACTTTTTAAAGACCTACAAAATGTGTGCCTCCTCCAGGGATCTGCCTTAATTCAATACATAGATGATTCATTTGCTGCTTACCTCCACTTCCTCAGGAGCCTATGAGGACACTACAGGTTCCTTCTAGATGGTCTTTATGAAAAGGGTCACTGAGTCTCCCTTTAAAATTATAGTTTGCCCTTCCCACTCTATGGTACCTGGGATATAAACCAGGGCCTGCCACTAGAGACTTGAATTATGATAACAGCTAGAGTATCTTCAAATGCCAGTACCAAAAACAAAATGCCAGGTATGTGTTCTCTTGTGGACTGTGAAAGACTACCACCCTTGTACTGGAGAAACTTATTGAGGAACAAGTTCCTTATTTAACTTAAATAACTTAAGAGGATTCCAGTCCTCAGGGGCCTTGACAAAAGTGTTTAGACAAATAAAGCCAATAATTATCTCCTCACCAAAATTTGGATTATCCAATTATAAGAAGCCTTTTTTCCCCCTTTATATACTCAAATGGAGAGAGATCACATTGGGAGTCCTCTCCTCTAGGTGGAGGACCCATCCTAAATTTATTGGTTACTATTCTTACAAACTTGATCTGGTGGCACAAGATGTTATGGGTTTCCTTTAATCCTTATGGCCACTGCTAAGTGTGTGAAAAGTATCCAACCCCTTGTTCCATTTTTTTGTTTCCCAGAGTACCAATTTACTTCAGCCTAAGATGACATCCGTTCTCCACTAACAGGGGAATGCTTACCAGATAAACCTTTTGTCTGATGCTAATCTCTCCATGCATTGCTGTAATAATATCTTAAATCAAGCCACTCTTCTTACAGAACACCTGAAAGATGATGTGATGGACAGTTGCCTTGAAGTTGTGAGATCATAAAAAGCCCACAACTTGACCTCATAAATGTTGAGGAACCCAATCCCACAGAGATGGCTCCTTCTTTCATGAAAATGGGGTGCAAGTACCTGAGGGAGTGGTTGAATCCCTTGGGACTCGTAAGTGGGCAGCTATACTTACTGATGGAATTTAGGCACAGAGAGTCAAGGTGGTGTCACTGACTGGGGAGTGCCAGCTGACTAGAAAACTCCAAGTGAACATTTATACCAATTACAAACATCCTTTTGGAGTCTGTCATGCGAATGGGGTCTTATAGAAGCAACACAGCCTTGCCACTGAAAACAGGAATCCAGTAGCTTATTCCTCATTCATTCACCAACTACATCAAGATCTTCTGCTTCCTATGTCCATATCTGTGATACAAATCATATCAGAGCATGATCATTTTTACAAGATGGCAACCAGTTTGCTCATGAGGTATCAAAATGAACTACCTGCTAAAGTTCCCAAGAACTACCAAAGTCATTGTTTCTGCTCTTTGATAGCCTGCCTACTAACTATCCATCCTTAGTCACAGGTGTTGAAGTTGATGTCTGGGTGACTAGACATGAAGTCATTCTCTAAGATATCCTGTAGGTCATACCAAATATGTACCCCATTGTGCCAAAAGGAGTATTGTGCCTGCTATGTGAACAAATCCCTACTCAGGGAAGTATAGGAACTAGGGCCCCAGTACTGCAAGTTCATTGATTATGGTTTGCCCTATGGTGTTTATGCAGAGAAGCCTGTCATGTGGTCTCTAGCTACCTTTTCTCTCAACAGTATGGCTCCTCAGGGAAGAAAACTGTGATAAAAGGGGAAAGAAAGTGGCCAAACCTACCATTTGAACACCAGAAGATGACTTTATTGAAATATCCAAATCTATGAGCTACAGATATCTTTTGGTTTGTATTGAGCTATTGGGTAGAGGCCTTTCTAGTAATATGCCACAAAAATACAGTAGCAAGTTATCTGATCAAGGACAGAATACCAAGGTTTGACCTGCTGTGCACTACTAACTCTAACCAAACCAACTCTAACAAAACCAAAGGGGTTTTGAGAAAATTCTGAGCCTCCAAACCCCTTATTACCTCCAATCATCAGGGGAAGTTAAGCAGCTAAATAGGGAAGTTAAAATCCTTTTTGTGGAAGCTATGCCAGGAAATACAGTTTAAATTTCCTTAGATACTACCCCTTCAATTGTTCAAATTAAAAAATAGTAATAAGCAGGACTATGGATTGTCACCCTTTGAAATTCTGTTGGATAGGTCATCTGCTACTACTAGGGGCTGGATCTTCAAATTTGCTCATCTGGAAGGAAGGAGACTTGATATAAACTCTGTCTTTGGAAGTGGTCATGTGTCCATTTGAGCCAGGAGACTACATATGAGTCTGGATCTTCAAGAAGACATTTAGCCTACAACGGTCCTAGAATAGATCTTTCCAGGTCCCATTTACTAGCCATAGTTACATCAAAGTTGAGGAATTGACAGCCTCAATAGATTACTCTTTTGTGAAGTCCACTGGAACTGACCTCAACCAAATAGAAGAAGCAAACCTTGATCAGCTTCTGAAGAAATATTCCAACATCAGTGAGTGGTTTTCAACCACTCTTATTTTTTGCTTGTTTGGTCTTATTTTTCTTGGCTTTTTTTGGCCTTGATTATTGGGACTTAATCCCTCAACTGCTATCTACCATCCAATTCATATTTTGACTTTTATGCCCTATTTTGCTCCCTTGGGGTTGTGGGAGCAAGAGAGTCCAAAACATACATACATCTGACCAAAAATTTCAACTATGACTTTAACTGGACCAACTGCTGGATATGTGCACATGCCCTTTTGTCCTTTGGGGAAGGCATGGCCCTGGTGACCATTGGGTCAAAGAGATTGTTATTGGTTAGAACAACTCTTACTCATTCACTTTTAATTGGGAAAGGATCACTGACCTTTTGTAATTCTAACTGCTCTTAAGCTTGCACCATATTGTCAGGCCACTGTGTAGAACATAAGGTCAGAAAATAGGATGGCAAATGAGATGTAATTATACCCTGCCCCAGAAACAAAATGTGACTATTCAGAAGAGGAATGGCCTTCTGAAAATTAATATTAAGCTAGGGGGCCAGACACATGAGCAGATTTTTTAGAATAGTTCCAGAAGGATATTATTTGCTGTGTAACAACAACAACAACAAAAAAGCATGTTTTCTGAACCTTCTCAAAACTAGGCAGGAAGTTATGAGTTGTGGAGGATGTTCTATGGCTTTGTGAGAATTTGTTTTTCATATACTTTATTAATTCCTTTTTAGTGCAGAGGATTACTATGTATTCCTGTGTTTAGAATCTGGGGCAGTGATACCATCCTGTTTATGCTTTTTGCATTTCCTTTATCCTTGGGAATCACAATGAATGCCTTCCTTTTTAATAGAATTCACTTAATAATTGAAGGGAAAAAGAGATCTTTTCTTGTGTATGTGTTTCCCATGATGTGGTATGAGGACAGTGAGGTAGATTGAAGGACCACCTCTTAATTAGGTATAATCACTTAAAGATGTCTTGGTATAGTCAAGGGAGTGGTTAAATAATGAGTCCCTAAAAATCTGTTTATTAGATTGTCTAGTCCAGCTGGGGTGGCTCCTGGTTTTTGAGACAGCCATGGAGACATATATCCCTTAATTGGTTATGATACTAGACTAACCAATAAACCTGATCTAATCAATAAACATATTCTTATTCAAAAATCAATTTCTCAAGAGAATTTCAATTATAAAAACTACCTTGATAAATTGGAAAATGAGGGGATGCCCTTCAATTGGAGAATGGTTGAACAAATTGTGGTATATGTTGGTGATGGAATACTATTGTGCTCAAAGGAATAATAAAGTGGAGGAATTCCATGGGGACTGGAACAACCTCCAGGAAGAAGTGATGCAAAGTGAGAGGAGCAGAACCAGGAGAACATTGTACCCAGAGACTGATACACTGGGGTACAATCGAAGGGAATGGACTCCTCAATTTGTGTTCGATCCTGAACAACCCAGAGGGGTACAGGAGAAAGAACACTATCCACATCCAGAGGAAAAACTGTGGTAGTAAAAACACTAAAGAAAACCTACTGCTTAATGACATGGGTTGAAGGGGATATGAATGGGGAAATAGACTCCAAATGAACATCCTATTGCAAATACCAACAACATGGAAAGAGATTCTGATCAAGAAAACATGCAATACCCAGTCAAACTGTGCATCGGCTATGGGAGGGGTGGGGGAAGGGGAGGAAGGAAAAGAAAATGATTTTTATAACCAAGGAACAATGTTTGAAATTAAAAATTAAAATTAAAAAAACTACCTTGCCTACTAGCACACATTTTGGGCTTTTATTATTTTATAATTTTTTTATTAATTTAATTAGAATATTTTTCCAAGGTTACATGATCTATGTTTTTTCCCTCCATCTTCCTGAACCCCTCCTGGAGCCGACAAGGAATTCTACTGGGTTTTACACATATCATTGTTCAAAATCTATTACCATATTATTAATATTTGCAACAGTGATCATTTAAATTCAACATCCCCAATCATATCCCCATCAAACCATGTGATCAATCATGTTTTTCTTCTGGGTTTCTACATCCACAATTCTTTCCCTGCATGTGGATAGTGTTATTTCTTGTAAGTCCCTCAGAATTCCCCTGGAAAATTGCATTGCTGCTATTAGAGAAATCCATTACATTCAATTGCTCCACAATGTATCAGTCTCTGCATACAATGTTCTCCTGGTTCTGCACCTTTTGCTCTCCATCAATTCCCAGAGGTCTTTCCAGTTCACATGGAATTTCTCTAGTTCATCAGTTCTTTCAGGACAATAGTATCCCATCACTATCAGATACCACAATTTGTTTAGCCATTCCCCAATTGAAGGGCATCTCCTCATTTTCCAGCTTTTTTTTTTTTGCCACTACAAAACGTGTAGCTCTAAATATTTTTGTACACATAGTTTTCCTATTATCTCTTTGGGGTACAAAGCCAGCAGTTGTATGGCTGGATCAAATAGCAGACAGTCTTTTAAAGCCCTTTGGGCATAGTTCCAAATTGCCATCCAAAGAACTTTAATTATTACAATTTCAACCCTTTTTAAGTTTTATACCTCCTACCACTTGTGCACCCACTGAGAAGGTAAACAAAATGATATCAATTATAAAGGTATATATATTAATCATATCCCCCCAAAAAAACAAAACATAAATAGAAATAATGAGATTATTCTTCAATTTCTACTCAGAGAGAGATCAATAACATTTTCATCATGCTTTTTAGAATTATTTTAGATAAGTGTGCTGCTCAGAATAGCCAAATATTTCATAATTGATCACCATTTTAATTCACTATTATTTTGCACAATTATCTTCTGGTACTTGCTTCACTTTGCACCAGTTCATCTAGGTCTTGCTATGTCTTTTTTTTTCTAAAAACACCTCCTTCATCACCTCTTATATCACAATAGGAATCCATCACAGTCATGAGCCATAATTTGCTTAGCCCTTCCTTAGTTAATGAGCATCCCCTCAATTTCTAACAATTTGTTAATACAAAAAGAGCTGCTATAAATATTTTTGTATATGTTTCCTTTTCTTTTTTCTTTTTATCTCATTAGAGTACAGACCCAGAAGTAATATTGCTTTATCAAAGAATATTCAGAGACTTGTCTTCAAAATGGTTGCATGAGTTCACAACTCCATCAATAGCTCACTAATTTAAAGTGATACCTTAACACACAAGTGTAGTTTGTTCCACAGCCAAACTTGTAACTTAATTTGCTAGCATGTCAAATTGAATTTCCTCATTTAAATTAATAGAAATGCAATTAACCTGTTTCTGGCCCTCCAAAAAACACACACATTTTTTGTTTTATATGCTTTTAAATATGAAAATGTAATTAATAAGTAACAAATAAATATATTTATAGATAATAAGAAAGAATGTAAAGAAATAAACTTGCTTGTGAAATGTTATTTACCTGCAAGGTCAGGTGAAAAGCTGGTGGAGAGGATTTTCATTTTGTGAGCTGTCATTTAACATAACTTACTCTACACACAATAATGTATGAAATAAGTGTCCTTACACAACTCCAATGCATGACTTGTTGCAACTTTCTCTGGGTGTGTCTTTTCAATTAACTGTTTAATTTTTTTACCAAATCCTCATTTCCTTAATCTTTCTTGTACTGATTACCTCATATTACCTCGGGCTCCTCCCCACTAATTTCATGCAAAACTTCCATATGCTGCTGCTGCTGCTGCTGTAACTCCTTCAATTCCTCCTTCATCAGTTCCTTGCTGTGCTTCTCAACAAGGTTGTCAGCTTCAAGCTAAAGTAATTCAATATGGATGCTCACAAGGTCAGATCAACACTGAACTAAAAGAGACAGCCTCCTGTAACTTGTGAAATCAAACATTTGGCAGGCTATCCAGTGGAGGGTGGTGGAAGCTCATGATTTAAATATCCACTTGTGACTTAAAGCAAAAAATTGTGATCCTAACTGTTCATATCTCAAATTGCTCATGACTTAAGGTGCTTGAATATCAAGTTACCTCTGTACTTATTTTCCCCCATCCCCTCCATGAGTTGTCATTTCTGCAAGGTATGAAGTTGAACCTCAAATTTGTTTTAATTTGTTTTTCTCTAATGAATAGTGATTTAGAACATTTTTACATAAATATAGTTTTGATTTTTCTTCTGAAAGCTAACTGTTAACATCTTTTGACCATTTATTAAATGTGGAATGACTCTATTTAAAATCCATTATCTGGCAAAACTTGCTATAAAATTTTCATATTACTTAATTGTTTAGGTTATCTTTTAGTAAAAGGTAGTTTCCCTGATTAACTTTTTAAATTACCATTCATTTAGCTTTTGCTTTGTTAAGTTGTTAATTGCTACCTCTGCCCACTTCAATTAACCTGAAGCATAATAGATTTTTCTCCAGACTTTTCTTTCAACTCTGTATTTTATTCTGTACCAAGTATGTCTCTTGTATGTAACATATTGTTGGCTTCTGATTTCTAATTCATTCTGCTATGGACTTCAGTTCTATGGGTTATTAGCTCATCCCAATAACATTCACAGTTTATATCACTAACCATGCATTTCCCCTCAACCCATTTTCCTCTGATTATTTTTCTCTCTTTTTATACTTCTCAAAAGTGTGTCTTCACCACTGCCTCACCAAATCAGACCTACTCCTTATGATTCACCCACTACCCTATCTCTTATCTCCTTCATCTTCTTTCTCACTATATAGTCTCTCTTTGAACCAATTCTGGTGAGGGTGAATTTCAAGCACTGATCCACTCCCCACCCCTATTTTACCTTCCATTATAAAAACTCTTTATCTCCTTTCTCCATGTGGATTTCCTAGTAATCCTCAGCCAGAGAAGTCCTGGTGGTATCTTCAGACATGGTGCCACCAATGCAGCCTCCTCTAATGCCAAGACAGGAATCTCAGTCACTCACCCATCAAGGCCATGTAGGATTCAGGGAAAATATCTCCTCCAAGTGAAGGCAAGGATCTCTGGAACCAATCTCTCCAAATGCCAGGAAGGGAATGAATTCTAGACCATGTTAGTCTTTTTTTTTATACCCCTTTTTCCCACATCACTTCCTGTCACTTCCTGTCACTACTCTTTCTTCACAGAAACCAATGGAAGTCTTTCAATTTGCCTAGCATTGCCCAGGGTGTTGGGGGGAGGACAGTGCTTATGCAGTTATCACTTACTCTAGTTAAGTGACTTGTTAACTCTCATACTTAATGGTAAGTGGGGGTACTTTAAGTTCTCGATTTGATTAGCAGAAAATAGACAAGGGGAGGGTTAATCCTATCTTCACACTCCTTTATGTGAGAAAATGTGCCCAGTTTTACCTCTTCCTTCACCCTTTTCCCAGTGCATCCCTAAGTCTCATTTCTTAATTTTTTTTGTGAAAATGATACCAATATAATCAACTTCCATCCATTCCCTCTACATTTTAGACCCCTTCCACATGTCGTAGTAATGATATAGATCTTAGGAGTTACATGTAATATCTTCCCAATAGGAATGTAGACATTTTAATTATTTTGAGTCCCTTATGTTTAGTCTTTCATGTTTACTTTTTGATGATTCTCTGGAGTCTACTATTTGAATGTCAAATTTCTATTCAACTCTAGTGTTTTCATGAGGAATACTTAAAAGTCCTCTAATTCATTAGCTGTCATTTCATTGTTGTTGTTGATGATTATACTCAGTTTTGCTGTGCAAGTCTTGTTTATCACTCTAATTCATTTGCCTTCCAAATATCATATTCTGAGCATTCCATTCCTTTAATGTGGAACATGCTAAATCTCATGTAATTCTGACTGTGTTTCTGCAATATTTCAATTATGCTTGCAATATTTTCTTCTTGACCTGGGACCTTAGAAATTTGAATAAGATATTCTTGGAAATTTTCACCTTGATATCTTGTTCAGAAAATGATTGGTGGATTCTTTTAATTTCTATTTTGTACTTTCAATCAAAGATACAAGGGTAGTACTCCTTTATACTATTTTCAAATATGGTGTCTGGGCTGTTTTTCATCAGGCTTTCAGATAGTCCAATAATTCTTAAATTATCTCTCCTGGGTCTATTTTCAAAGTTACTTAGTCTTTCAATGATAAATTTTACATTTTCTTCTCTTTTTAAAAATTATTTTGAATGATTTTTTCATTTTTTATGGAGTCATTAGCTTCCACTTGTCCATTTCAAAATTTTAAGAGATTATTTTCTTCAGTGAAGTTTTGTTCTTCCTTTTCTATTTGGCAAATCTGTTTTTAAAAGAGTGAATTTTAGTGCCTCTTTTACCATTATGCCAATTCTATTTTTTAAGATGATAACATCTCTAATGTTTTTATTCCTTTTTTACCAAGCTTTTAATTCTCTTTTCATAATTTTCTTGTACTACTTTCATTTCTTTTCCTATTTTTTTCCTGTAATACTTTCATTTCTTTCTTTAAGTCTTTCATATATTCTTGATGGACTTGGGATCCAATTAGTATGTTTCTTTGATTTTTTGGTAGATATTTTCCTATTGTGTGTCTTCTTCTGGGTTTGTGTCTCAGTCTTCCCTGCCAGTATAGTTGCTTTATTGTGGACAATTTCTTTTTCTTTTTTTATTAACTCTAATCATTTTTTCAACCAATTTCTTCACTTAAATTTTATGTTAAAGTCGGGCTTTGCTCATATTGGGGTGGCAAGGCCCTGTGCCAAGATTCAGCCTTTATTGTGCTAACATTTTACAAGGTAGGTCTATGGAGTTGCAAGTTTTCAGTGTTTCAAGCATGTTTTATCGAGGGAGAGTTATGGTCACTGCTCTTCTGGTCTCTGATCTCACATTTACCCAAAAAGGGCCCTACTTACCTTTAACTAAAAAATGGTAATACTCTTTTTCACCCTGAAAATGTGGCCAGGGCACCTGAAAGATTACAAGTGATTCCTCTGACTTGAAACTTCAACCCAGAACTGCTCATAGGTAATGAAAATGCCTTTCAATGGCACTCAGTACCAGCAAAATAATTTCTTTCTGACCAATTGTCTGATTCCCTTAGCATCTCTTGACTAAGAGTTGAAGAAACTGATATTGCTGCTGATTTCTCAGTGCTTCCAAAGCCTACCCACTACTATTGCTTCTTCTACAGTCTGGGCCATTGCTTATTTGGATATTACAGACCTCTCATACAAACCTCTTTAATTGACTTAGAATGGGAAGATGTCTCCCTCTGACCTTTTCTTGGCTCAGTTCCTCCAAAATTTGATTTGATTATTTATTTTAAAGATTTTTGGAGGAAAATATGAAGAAAGTTCAGCACAGTAGCAGACTATACTCAGTCATATTGACTTGGTCCTCTCCAAGATTTCTTTTAACAATCCCAACAAAAAATACATAGTATCTCTCCTACCATACAAATTTAGCTATAGTTTCTTAACTTGTCGCTGAAATCACCAAAGAAAGAATTATAGATTTTGAAAATGTTTCCATTAAGTCCTACACAGACATTTGTGCAATGGTAAATACTCTGTACAACACACAAAATGACGTTTTGATTTAATTTTTGGAGCTGTCACCAGACAATAAAACTTCTCTCTTTCCAAAATTTCTTCCAAGTCATTTTATTCACACATACAAATGCAACTTTATAAATCAAAATTGGCAATAAATATCCCAAAATCATATTTCATTAAACAAAAAAACAAAAAGGCATTTTGTGTTCTAAGCACTTTACAAATGTTTTCGACATAATTATCAATGGGACCTGACATATTAAACTTGTTTCAGTTCACATCACAGGTGAGTTGAGCCATATCAGCTCTAGAGGAAAACATTTGACGAAGTAGGTCCAGGAAATATTTCTGCTTTGCTAATGAAAAGACTATCTTTCTTTTTTCTTTGCCCTTTTCTCCCTCAACTTTGTTCAATTACTCTAGCAGATCTATGCATAAATCATTTTCTTATAGTTAAATTGTTTTGAGATGCTTAATTAAAAAAGTTTCAGAGTTGTGCATAGTTCTATCTAATAAGCAGGTACTATAAGCAGTTAATCTCCAGAGCAATCATCTCTATTGCCCAACTCCAAAAAGAGCGTATATTGGCACAACATTGCTCACTTCCCTGCATTATTAAATGAGACCTTTTGGTTAAAATGCAAGCACCATTTTGTATCTAATCAGGCCATTTATTGCCAACTAAAAACTTTTTTTAATTTAATTGAAAACTGTTAAAATGTTGTTTCAATGTGCTGAATCAGTTCCTAGTCATCCCCAAAGCCAAATACACAAAAAATACTAACAACCTTAATCTAAATTAAAGTGATTGTAATTGCCTATCTCTTTAAAACACACTAGAATTGGGTTGTTATTGATTTTGAGGAATAGTTAAATCCCTAAGCACATTTATAGATATGTGTGTATGTATTTGTTGTTGTGTAGGTATGTGAATGTTGTGAGAAGACAGAAACAAAGAGAGACAGAGAAACAGACAGAGACAGAGGCAGGCAGAGACAGAGAGTCAGACAGAGACAGAAAGAGATAAAGAGATACTAACAAGGTCAATCAAGAGTTATATTTTTTTTAGAAATTGCTTTATTTAAGAGTTGGTAGGATGGTTAATGTTGCTGACTCTATTTTCTTCATTTAAGGGATCAATATACCAGGATGTTTGGAACACTGAAAATTTAACAAAATATGGAAAACTATTACTATACAAGACATAAATTACATGAAAAACTATATAAGCCACAACAAAATTAATTTATTGCCAAATAAAAAAAATATTGGCCTCTAAATTGAATAGAAATTAAAGATCTACTTTGGCACAGAATGTTTGCTCATCCAGAAATTAAATGCTATGTGTAGTCCTCATCTAATTTAATTAATGCAAATTCTGGAATCTGTCATCCACATAAATAATACCACTCATTATATAGGCCCAGATATTCCACAATTAGAATATTATCTGTTAATTATAGAATGATTTTATACTTTTTCAGCATGACTGAAATTTCTTGATAAAGGAAGATTGAAAGAATCTTGGGAATTTTCAGGCAAAATAATGGAATTTTAAAGATATGTAAGCCGAGGGATACACAGCCAGTAAGTAGGGAAGCTAAATTTGAAGTCATCTTCTAACTTCTGACTGAATGGTACAACTCCAAAGGCTCCAATACTTGTTATCAAATTACAGTCTTATATAATGTATAAAATACTTATAGTTGGAAGTAAACTAATGAGTAGAACTATGATGCTAGGGAATGCAGAGTGCTATTACTAACTTTAGGAATATATGAATTCAAATACAGCTTCAAACATTTATTTACTAGTTGTCAGACACTGGGCTAGTCAATTAACTTCTCTTATCTTCAGTTTCATTATCTGTAAAATTCAGATAATAATATTTATTTTCCAGGATTGCTATGCGGACAAAATGAACAACTCTTTGTAAGTGCTTTAAGAATCTTGAAGTGGCACATAAATTCTATAAATGATGATGATGAAGAACACAGAAGGCCTAGATAATTCTTTAATCAATTTGATGGAATTCAATGTTTTGGGACTTTGAATAAAAATCATATGTTGCCTCAAAGGAACACATTTTGTTTGTTTGAAAAAAGTAGACAAATTTATGAACTCATGTATAAAAAAGTAGTCAATTCTAGTGGTGGGCTAGTACAGCAATAAAGCAGGACAGGGATGGAAAAGTTCTAGTTTAGATGATTCTATTTTGAATGTCCAAGCAAACACATTAGAAGAATTATTCTTGGATAGCATGAGGGAAAATTTCTCAAGCTAATCCCTTCTGCTGTTGACTATATCATCAAATACTGAGAACAGAACAATGGGAGACAACACATATCCTAGGACTCTGACCCCTCATAGCAGAAGAAAGTGCAAGCTATGACCTCTACAAAAGTGTAGAAACTTAAGAGTCCAGCATGGCACTACACTTAGGAGAACATCAGAATGACTTCATAATAATAATGAATTTCAATAATCAGGGGTCATAAATCATCCCTGTGCCACATAGGTTTTCCAAATTTGTGTTTCATGACATTTGTACTGTTATGTCTAAATTTTTTAAGAAATTGGGTTCCAGATTTTTTCATAAAATCAATGTATTGATCAAACTAGCAATAACTAATACATTAGTTTATCAGTGATCTCTCTTGATTATCCAAGACAAAGAAATTCAGCTTCATGAATCATTATACACAATTTTAGAAGTTCATTATTGAGCTCTCTAGACATTCCTAACTGGTGAAGAGCTAATGAGGAAGAAGACACACTCCCACGCCATGATGATGGTGGAAAAGTACATTCCCATTCCTAGAATTCCAAAGTTTAGAAGAAGAAATTAGGTTGTACACAGTTAAGAATGACTTTGTTCAATATTTTTCAATGTGACACCCAAAGACACGATCCTGATGTCTATAGACCTATATGGCCTAAACTAGATTTTTGTTTACTTGGTTTACTATCAACCTATGAAGAGAAGGTAGAACTGCCTTGTGGAGAAAATAGAAGCAAAATAAGAGTTAAGCAAGTATCAGTAGATCTCTCTAATTTTAAATAATTCCAAATCATTTTAATGATTATTGCTTTATAGTATATTTTGAGATCTGCTATTAATAAGCTCCATTTCTTTCTAGGTTTTATTATAGCCCTTGAAATAAATATACATAATCAAGAAAGACAAATTTCCAATTTGAGTATATCTAAGAAGGTGTCTTAATCTCCATATGAAGTCAATTACCTCTGCAAAATTAAGTAAATAAGATTTGTCATCATTAGCCCTCTAGAATCGTGATTAGTTATTGTTTTGATCAGAAATTTTCATGCAAGTATTACCAGATTTTTCTGAAAATATCATTTTATTAATTTCTTATGTTCCAATAGCATACTATTACATCCATATGCCATCATTTATTCAGTCATTCCCTACTTATTTGGAACTGGTTGAAAAATATACCAATTAGTGGAATAAATTAGGAATACATTTAAAAAAACATACCTAGTAGGTAACTTTAATGAAGCAAACAAATTAAAAAAAAAACTGCTGGGGAACCAGAAAGAAAGTTTACAGAAATTAGATAGATAGACAGATAGATTGATAGATAGACAGACAGACATATCCATATATATCAACATTTAATTTTACATATTAAGATAAGCTTCAAATAATATTTGAACCATATTTGATATTCTAAGATAATTACATGAATTAGAGGAGCACGAAAAAGTTATCTTTTGAATCTAAAGATGGGAAAATTTGAGGCCAAGTAAAAGATGGAGATGATCACACAAAATAAAATGAATTTTTTGCTTATACAAAATGGAAATGATTTTCCACAAAAGACATTAATAGTTAATACTGGAAGGCCACAGTTAATTTTGAGTGTGCAAATTTTTGAAGAAAGTTTCTCTCATAAAGATATTATATTTAAGAAATGTGAGAAACTATACCAAATTCATAAAAAATTTCACAATTGATAAAAGGTCAAATGAAATAAATAGGAAGTTCTTGACAAGAGAACTCAAGTTATAAATAGTTATTATAGTACATAGAAAAAAATGTGCCATGTCACTGATAATAGAGAAAAGAAAAATTAAGACATTTCTTATCTATCCAATTAGCAATGTTTAACAACAAAGAAAAATGACAATATAGGAGGAGCTGTGAAAAATCAAGTGTATTAGTGTATATTTCATGGAGATATGAATTAGAATTGTCATTCTGGAGTACAATTTGGAACTTTTTCCAAAGAGTTATTAAATTGCATATTCCTTTTTATCCAGTAATACCATTACCTAGGTGGTACCACAAAACCAGTGGAGAGAGAAGTAGAACATATTTGTGCAAAAAATATTTATAGCAATGACAAAGAACTAAAAAGCATGGGAGTTATTTCTACTTCTAGGACCTAAGTAAGCAGAATAAAGAAAGCTCTCAGTCTGCCCAAATCCATATATTTATAATTAACAAGAGAAAAAACGTTTCATATCACTGAAAACAGAGAAAGGAAAAATTAAGACAATTCTGATGCTCTACTTCTATATCTTCATGTATCTAACAACATCTGTAACCACAATCCAACCCCTCCCCCCCCAAAGGTTATACTTGGGTTCTTCAGGGTATGTGATTTTGTGTTATAGTCCTAGATGCTTCACTGCCATGTTGGGTAGGCTGGTCATATGTCTACTTTTTCCTGGACCACATGTGTTGGACTGGTACACTGCTAAGCTCCAATGTTGCAGAGGCTGTTCATCTTTCACCACTGTATTCTGGTTTCTACCTGTTTTTCTTTGTTTTGAGACAGTGCATGTGTGTGTGCATATATATATATATATATATATATATATATATATATATATATATATATATATATATATATATATATATATATAATTTGTCATTCTTGGTCACTGAGAGACTACCACTATATATAAATGCATATATACATATATAAACATCTAACTTTATGTATTAAGATAAGCTTCAAATAATATTTGAATCTTATTTGATATTCTAAGATAATAACAAATTAGAGGAACATGAAAGAGATATTTTTTTAAAATAAAGACAGGGGAAGATTTGAGGCCAAATAAAAAATGAAGGAGATAGCTAGGTGTCTCACTGGATTGAGACCCAGGTCTAGAGATGGGAAATTTGGGGTTCAAATCTGACCTCAGACACTTCCTAGCTTTGTGAAACTGGGCAAGTCATTTAAATTCCCATTGCCTAACTCTTACTGCTCTTCTGTGTTAGAACAAATATATAGCATTGATTCTAAGTTGGATGTTAAGGGTTTTTAAAACACAAACAGAATAGCTGAAAATTAATGTACTCAGTATGACTAAAATTATGTGTATAATTTTAGAGATAGAGATAGAAGGGTCAATGATCTTACATGTCTACATAGTGTGGGAGAATATGGGGATTGGCAACCAAAGAATGAAATTTACTCTCATTAGAATTAGTTTAAAGTAAGAATAACATATCCAATAAACAATAGAAATCCATCTTACCTTACAGAGAACTAGGAGGAAAAGCACAATAAGTTAATTGAGGATGGACAAGAGGGAAGATAAATTTGAGAGAGGCAATTTTCAGAAGCAAAATGTCTAGGAACAGTGAAAGACTGAAAAGAGACCGAGAAAAGGTTAAAAAGGAAGAAAATGAGGAAAGAATCATTCAGTAATCAGATATGTGAATATAAATGGGATTAAATCACTCATAAAATGGAAAAGGTTAACAGATTCTATTAAAAACCAGAACCTCACTGTATGCTGTCTATAAGAAACAGATTTAAAGCAGGGAGTCACACACTGAGTAAAGATGAGAGGCTGGAACAGAATTTATTATGCATTAGTTAATTTTTAAAAAAAAACAGCTATAGAATTCATAATCTCAGACAAAACAAAAACAAAAATTGATTTACTTAAAAGAGATAAGGAAGGAAATTCCATCCCCATAAAGTTATCATGAACAATGAAGTTATATCAATACGAAATATATATGCACCAAATGACTAAGGATCCCAGTTCCTAAAATGAGAAGTTATATGAGTTACAGAAAGAAATAGTAAAACTATATTACTGGAGTAACACAACCTTCCCTTTTCAGATGTGAAGATTGGATTTGGCTCTCTCCTGATTGTAACAATGAAGGTACTTTGCTCTTCCTTGATTGTGGATATTAAATTGTAATCCCCATGTCTGTTTTTTAGATTTAATCCCCAAAAATGCAAACACAATATTTAAAGTTGAGTGGGAAGATCGCCCCATGTTAGATCTAACCACCAGAGGTATAAATATCCCACTTAATCAGGAAGTGGGAGGTCTGTGACCCACGTTTGCAATAGTGGGTAATGAATTAGAATCAAATAACTGCCTTCTGGTGTGATTTTTAGATTTTCCCTATCTTGCTGAGTCTAGCACCCAGGGTTATACACACCCACACTACACTGGCATGTGCTAACAAATGACAAATCAGAAAAGACTGACTGTCCCCTGGGTTTTCCTAAGCCAAGCTTGAGCCACCATTGGCATATGTGAGATGCAGGAAGTGATGTAGAGAACTGCCTTGGGAGTTCTCGTCACTTCCTGTGGAGAGGACTAGGGCCAGTTTGATCCTGGAATGTGAGCCTGGAGGAGCTCCCTCACATAACTTCCTTGAATCAGTCATGTGAGTGAAAAGGATAGACTCCCCTTTCCGCTGGCTCTCAGGGGAAGGCCACCCTTGACCAAGGCCTTGAACTCCTTCCTGGCTCAGCCTGAGCTGGAGCATTTTGAGTTAACTCTTTCTCTCTCTCTCTCTCTCTCTCTCTCTCTCTCTCTCTCTCTCTCTCTCTCTCTCTCTCTCTCTCTCTCTCTCTCCATAAAATTCCATTCTGACTTGAGTGTTTCATTTAGGATTTAAGAAATTAAATCCTTGGTGACCAATAATTATTACATTCAGTCTCAAATTAAATTCAACCCTTATACTGGGCAGTCCTAGAGCAGAGTGTCAACTGTGATTGGTAGATGTAGAAATAGGGGAAGTGATACAGCAAAAAAGGTCTTTAAAAGAAAGAGACAAAGGTCCTGAATCAGGTTCTTCTGGGAGTTTGAAAGAGACACACTTGGAGTGGAGCCTCCAGTAAGAAGCTGTTCTACTAGAACTGAGCCTGATAAAGAATCTGTGGATTGAACTGACATGTGGTGAGTGTAAAGGCTGATTTCCTTTCTTTAGCCTTTCTGGAGGTGTCAGCCTCTGGAAAAGGCCCATCTTCTCAAAAATCCTATCCCCTGGCTATGGCCTTAGAATTCTGACCTGGCTCAGAGAAAGCCAGAGCTCTCCCTCTCTCTATATCCTTATTTTTTTTCTTTTTTCCTCTTCCTTAATATTTTCATTCTATTGTAAAATAAACTACCATAAATTCCATTCAGACTTTAGTAATTTATTTTTGGGGATTTAGTAATTAAATCCCTGGTGACCAATTAAATGTATTGAGTCCAACTATAAATTTAACACAGAACTTTGTAAATCTAATTTAAAAATCTAACAAGCTCCTTGAAGAGAGGAATTATTTCATTTTAATGTGAGTATCTACAATATCTAACAGATTCTGGTATATAAAAAGTACATTGATAAATTCCTAATGATCAACTTAGTCAGAACCCTTCCATTATTTGTCAAAGTAATGCTATTCTTCACTTTGGGCAAGAAGTTCAATTTTCAGGAAAGTTATGGCTTCTCAGCCCAGTTGACTCACTAGAGAATCAAAGAATGCTAGTCTTAATATATTAGCAACAAAGTTTTGGTGGTGGATCTAAATTATTTAATAAGCCATCAAGTTGGCTAGGAACAAGGAAGAAACAAGAATATCGATCAAAGAGAGAAAGAAAAAAAAATTCACAATAAGAACCTGATGAATAAGTCGCATTAGATCTCAAAAATATTTACCTTCTTAAGCCTAAAATCATATGTATTCATGCCTATTCACTATATCTCAGTACTTTTAACATTTTCATTTATGAGTTAATATTATGTTGAAATTATAGGATTATTTCAGTATTCCACATCTTCTATCTCCAACCAGCTGCTTTTCTCAGATCCTCACAGAAATAATTGCAATGTTCCTCTTATATGGGAAGAATAGATAGAAGCATATAAAGACAAGAGATTTTTGTATTACAGATTCAAAGGAAGATGTAGTTTCTGTCTGAAAGATAGCCACATAAATGTGGGTACAGAGTTCAAAGAATAAGCATACAATTATTAGAAGACATCTATGTCTTCTCTTCAACAGAAGATTGCCTGGGAGATACATGAAAGTTAGTCAGTCAACAAGCCATTGTTAAATACTTAACATAGATAGGCATGATGCTATATCCTAATAATGCAAAGAAAGGCAAAAATGCAGTGGCTGCTTTTAATTAGTTCATATTCCAAAGAGTGAGACAACATGCAAAAAACAATATACATTAATCTCAGAAGAAATATATAGTCACACCCTACACCAAGATAAACTCAGAATGGGTGAATGACCTGAATATAAAGAAGAAAACTATAAGCAAATTAGGCAAACACAGAATAGTATATTTGTCAGATCTTTGAGAAAGGAAAGACTTTAAAACCAAGCAAGAGCTAGAAAATATCACAAAATGTAAAATCAATAATTTTGATTACATCAAATTAAAAGATTTTTGTACAAACAAAACTAATGCATCCAAAATTAGAAGGGAAGCAGCAAATTGGGAAACAATCTTCATTACAAAAACCTCTGACAAAGGTCTAATTACTCAAATTTAAACCAGTTGTACAAAAAGTCAAGCCATTCTCTAATTGATAAATGGGCAAGGGACATGAATAGGCAATTTTCATTTAAAGAAATCAAAAATATTAATAAGCACATGAAAAAGTGCTCTAAATCTCTTATAATCAGAGAAATGCAAATCAAAACAACTCTGAGGTATCACCTCACACATAGCAGATTTGCTAACATGATAGCAATAGAAAGTAATGAATGTTGAAGGGGATGTGGCGAAATTGGGACATTAACGCACTGCTAGTGGAATTGTGAATTGATCCAACCATTCTGGAGGGCAATTTGGAACTATGCCTAAAGGGCAATAAAAGAGTGTCAGCCCTTTGTCTGCCCATAGCACTTCTGGGTTTGTACTCCAAAGAGATAAAAAGGAAAAAAAAATGTACAAACATATTTATAGGTGCTCTCTTTGTGGTGGCAAAAAAATTGGAAAAAGAGGGGATGCCCTTCAATTGGGAAATGGCTGAACAAATTATGGCATATGTTGGTAATGGAATACTATTGTGCTCAAAGGAATAATAAAGTGGAGGAATCCCATGCAAATTGGAACAACCTCCAGGAAGTGATGCAGAGCGAAATGAGCAGAACCAGGAAAACACTGTACACAGAGACTGATACACTGGGGTACAATCGAATGTAATAGACTTCTCCATTAGTGGCAATGTAATTACCCTGAACAACTTGGAGGAACCTACAAGGAAAACTACTATCCACATCCAGAGGAAACACAGTGGGAGTCAAAACACCAAAGAAAAACAACTGATTGATCACATGGGTTGAGGGGATATGGTTGGGGATGTAGACTCTAAATGAACATCCTGATGCAAACATTAACAACATGGAATTGGGTTCTGATCAAGGACATAAGTAATACCCAATGAAATTGCATGTTGGTTGTGGGAAGAGTGGGTGGAGGGGAGGGAGGGAAATAATGTTATTATTGTAACCAAGGGATAATGTTCTAAATTGACTAAATAAATTAATTCAAATTAAAAAAAAAGAAGAGATGCATGGAAGGCAGCAAGAATATCATGAAAGACTACCTAGAGAAGATGAGATTTTTGTTGAATCTTGAATAAGGACATGGAAATAAGAAGCGAATGGTGATGAGGAAGAAAAATATTTTGGGCATGAGTGAAAGTTGGTGCAAATTCACAGTCAGGAGCTGCACAGTGCTCTAAGCATAAAATGACAAGCAATCTAAGAAACTGGATTGTTGAATAAAAGGAGAGGAGTAAAGCTTCAAAACACTAAACATAAGAAGGGATAAAATTGTGAAAGGCTATAAAAGCAAAAAAGAATTTTATATATAGAATAATAGAGAGCCACTAGAATTTAATGATTAGGGGAGTGACATAATACCTTCATTTTATGAAATCACTTTGTCAGCTGAATGATGGAGTGTAGTTGAATGAAATTTGAAAGAGGGAGATCAACTAGAAGCATAGTTTAAATGTCCAGGTATGAGAAGGTGAAGGCCAATACAAAACTTATAGCTATATGAGTCAAGTAGGTGATATGAGAAATTTTGTGAAGATAAAAATGATAAGACTTGACAACAGGTTTTGTCTCACCATAGATATTGAGAATCAAATGAATTAATGTATATAAAGTAATTTGTAAACTGTAAAAAAAAGACTTGACAACAGGTAAGGGTTAGTGTCTGTAAAGAATCAAAAATGATACTAAAGTTATAAACCTGGGTGGCTAGAAACATGGTGACAATGTCCATAGTAATAGTGAAGTTCAAAAGGGCAGAATTTGGACTGAAAAGACAATGCGTTTCTGTTTAGTACATACTGAGTTTTAGATGACTATGAGAACTTTAGTTAAGGATATGCAAAATGCAGGTGGTGATTTAACACTATATGTTGAAAGTATCAGTCAAGGGTGGAGGGAAAGAAGAGGAGGGAAAAAATTTCGGATACTATTGTGGTTGAATAACAAGTAGGGCAAGCAGCTAAAGATAATTCAAGCTTAAATATGTAAAGAAAATAGATAGTTGTTCTTACTGACAATTGATTGAGTAAAATCCTATGACCCTTTGGGGAGAGGAAATGAATTAGTAATGGACTGATGTATGAAGGCAAGTGCCTTGATTGTGATTGTTCTTGATACCCTCCCTGCTGTAAATTCACTCTGAAAAAAATGATGATGACAGGGCAATTCAATTATAGTTTAGGCTTTATATCAAAATGATAATTGATTTAAGATACTGCATAATTCCTCTTGGTATGTGTAGGTGAGTCTCCCATGATACTCTCTACTAGGTAGCAGGAAAAAAAAGGTAATTAAGACATGGCTCCATGTTATGTAGAGTTTAAAATTTGGGGTGGGAGACAACTAAAACTTTCTTTATAAAAATAATAGAACATTTCATAATGTTCAATATGGTAACATAAATTAATTTGTGTGAAGGAATAGGAAAGTGGTCTAAGAGAAAAATGACAATTTTTTCCCTTGGGATGGGAAAGACCACATAAATATACCAGTGTTAACAAATGCACCATTGTAATTGTACAAGTGTATTCTTTGATATAATGTATTCCACCCAGTTTGTAAATAATTTTTTTCCATTCAATAGAAACTGCATATTTTCTAATATGTAAGTTAATAACTATTTTAAACACTTGAACATTTTATTTTTGCCTATTTACCATTTTAGTCATAATTAAGGAGTAAGGATCATTCTAGGTTTCTAGCCACATAAATTCACAATGTTTGAAATATGTGTGTTCCATTGAAAAATATTACAAATCATGATGTATTTGGTTCATGACATAACACACCAAATCAACAGTATTTCTTACCCTGAGTTGGCAGAATGCTTATATTCCTCTGTGGTCAATTATTTTATCAAGTTCAGAATGGCAAAAAGTATACAGCGCCATAAAACAGTATTTCAATTTGTGAATTCAAGAGGTGGAAAGTTCGAGGATAGTCAGTTGGTACCAGCTATACTTTGGGAATAGGAAGCACATAGAAGCTATTCCATTGGCTGTTAACTAATTTTTCTCAATTACATATATATATATAATTTTAATGTGTGTGTGTTTTTTTTTATTTTGAGTCAATGTCTCCCTGCCTCACCTCCTCCTTCCCTGAGACAACAAGTAAACTGATAAAGATTTTTCATTCTTTGATATATATCAGAAGCATTAAATTCAAATAGAAATGGGGCCTCTAATCCATATATAAAGATTCCTGTGGGTTGGGTGTTGACTTTATTTTTTAAAGTAATATTATCTAAGTTTTATTTTATTTTTATTCATTGTTAAATATTTCTGATTGCATTTTAATCAGATTCCTTGGTAATATGTCTGACATCTCTAGAATTTTGTTGTTCACTTTTTAAACATTATTTATACATTTATTTATTTATTTATTTAAAAGTTCAGTTGTTGTTCAGTTGTGTCCAACACTTTGTGACCTTATCTGGGCTTCTATTGACAAAGATACTAAAATGGTTTACCATTTCCTTCTTCACTATATTTTATGGATGGGGAAACTGAGGTAAATAGGGGTTAAATAACTTTCCCAGGATCACACATCTAGTAAGTGTCTGCAGTTAGATTTGAACTCAAGATTATTAATCTTTCTGACTCCAGGTCCTACCCTTTAACCACTGAACTACCTCCTTAAGCACAGGGGAACTCCTGTTGAAAAAAAATCCCTTTATCAATGTAGAGCACAAGTTGTCCATAATTTATAATCTTAATAGAGGTGACTAGGGCACTTAGAGGCTAAGTGACTTGCAAAGGGTGATGCATAAGAATGAAATTGAACTGTCTTCCTTTCTTTAAGTCTTTCAATCCACTCTACCACATTATCTCTACAATATACTAACATATACACAAGAACTAATATACCAAGGCTATATAATTACAGGGCTGAAAATATTACAATCAAAAATTAGACAGTAACAATATCATATGTGATGTTGGAGGTACTTCTGGGCTAAGATAACCTAAGAGTAGAAGCAAGGGCCTTTTTCTCCTCACTACCAACCAATATAAAGCAAATCAAAAGGACAAAAAAAAAATAAAATCAGATGATCAAATGGGCACAGCCTTGAAGGTAGGCAAGTTTTGGGCATTTACATGCTATAAGAGGGTAAAATTACTCCTACCATAGCTCTACCTGATAACTTCTCCCCCACTACACCTATGACACCAGAATCAGAGCAAGCATGGGACAATCTCTAGGTTCTCAGGGGCTGGCTGAGGACACCACAAATTTACCCCAGAGATCAGCGAGACTTGGGACCACAGGAGGTTGAGCAATGCAGAGTTTGGGCACAGAGATAGGGCAGAGAGGGGTTACCCATAGTAGATGCAGCAGTAGACTGAAAAATACTCTCAGGGCAAACAACACTCTGTAGCTTGATACACAGAGATCTGCCTACCCTCCTCATTCAGACATCTGACTGAGAAGGGAGGAAAAAAACTAAGACAGCAATGGCTACCAACACCAAGAACTACAATTTGAAACTACCAAAAAGAATAAGAAAACAACTCTGACCATGGATAACTTCTATGGTAAAAAGCAGCAGACTAAAGAGGAGACAGCAGAGGGTGACAAACAAGAAAATACAACCAAACTTTCCAAAAAAAAAATAGAAATTGTTCATAACCTTTCCAGGAACTCAAATTATAGGTAGAGAAACAAGTAAGAAAGTTAGAAGAAATTTGTCAAGAAAAGTGGGAAATAGTTGAAAAAGAAAATAATGGTTTAAAAGACAGAATCTCCTACTTGGAAAAAGAAGCTCATAAATCAAATGAAATGATAAGCAAATTAGACACCATAATTACCCTGCTGGAAGCCATGAAAAGCAGGAAAGACCAAAATGAAAACAAAAATCAAAAGAACATAGCTGAAAACCAGTCTTAAAAGATGAGAACTGGGCAAGTTGAAGCTAATGATCTCACAAGAAATCAAGAATTAATAAAGCAAAGTCAAAAGAATGACAAAATAGAAGGAAACATGAAATATCTCATTGAAAAAATGGTTAATTTGGAAAACTGTCAAGAGAGAGAACATTTGAGAATATTGGGCCTACCTGAACACCTAGAAATTAAAAAAAAAACCTTAACATCATACTACAAGAAATTATAAAAGAAAAATGCCCTATATTCTTGAATAAGAGGGCAAAATAGATATTCAATGAGTCCATTGATCACCAACTATACTAAATCCTCAAAACGCTACCCCCAGGAATGTGATTGCCAAATTTAACAGCTTCCAAGTTAAGGAGAAAATATTCAGAAAGGCAAGACATTTGGGTCTATGAACAAGGATCACCTACCCATTAAAACTGACTATATACTTCCAGGGAAAAGTATGAGCATTTAACAAATTGGAACATTTCCGAGTATTTGTAAAGGCAAGACCAGAACTAAGTGGAAATTTTGATGTCCAAACACAAAATTCAAGAAAAACATAAAAATGTAAACAAGAAAGGGGGAAAATGTTTTAAGGGTTTCAGTAAGGTTAAATTGTTTATATTTCTATGTGGAAAAATAATATTTGTAACTCTCAAAAACTGTATTCACTACTATAGTAATTAGAAGAATTATTCATAGGTAGAGGTTGGGATACTTAGTGGATTAAGATGATATATAAAAGAAGAAAGGAGGGAAAAGAAGATGACATCAAGAGAAACTTGAAGGAATGAGAAAAATAGGATAAATTATACCACATAAAGAAACACATGTGAGGGGGAGGGGAAGAATAGTATTATAAGAAGGAGAGGAAGAGAGTGCTAATAGGTAATACTTGTAAAGAAAAAGGGATTATTTTTTTTCTATTTATGATCAAGAATTAACCTTTTATTTTTATTTTTTTGAACATTATTTTATGTGGTCAATCCCAAACAATATTCATTGGAGACAGAAATCATTTTCTTTTCCTCCCACCACCTCTCCCATAGCCGACTCATGATTCCACTGGGTATCACATGTTTTCTTGATTGGAACCCATTTCCATGTTGTTGGTATTTGCATTGGAATATTCATTTAGAGTTTCTCCTCGTCATATCCCCTCATCCCCTGTAGTCAAGCAGTTGCTTTTCCTCAGTGTTTTTACTCCCACAGTTTGTCCCCTGCTTGTGGATAGTGTTTTTTCTCCTAGATCCCTGCAGATTGTTCAGGGACATTGCATTGACTCTAATGGAGAAGTCCATTACATTTGACTGCACCACAGTGTATTAGTCTCTGTGTACAATGTTTCCCTGGTTCTGCTCCTTTCGCTCTGCATCACTTCCTGGAGGTTATTCCAGTCTCCATGGAATTCCTCAACTTTATTATTCCTTTGAGCATCAAAAGTACAGAGGTCTGTTATTTTTTATCCTAGAATCTCCTACATTTTTTAATGATGCCCGTAATAGACAGTCAAGGTTGAAAGATTGCTAAACCTGAAAAAAATTGTGAAAAGTATCCATTAGTTTCTAAGGTTTCTTTTTTTTTAATGTCACACAGCAACTCATATGAAATATGATAGTGGGTTTGTTTGCTATTGTAATTAAATGGTTTATTATAACTTTAGGGATTTTGATACTTTTTGAATGTGCATCACCTGTTGTAATACTGTTCTTTATAAAAAACTGTTACTTTGAAAAAATATCTGCACTCATACAGTGGTTCATGGCCAAGTTGAATGAGGAAATGCATCTGATTTTTGGGTGAGAAATATCTGTATTATACCTTTTCTTAGCTGACAAAGTGTGACAATGATTATGAGCTATATATTTTTGATTTTTAACTTTTTTAATATTGTTTTTGCTTGCTTGTACAATATAGCATTTCAGTTTTATTTTTTCTCTCATTTTTATATTTGAAGCAAATGTCACCAGTATTGAGAAGATTTTCTTTAACTTTTTTGATTTTTGCAGTAATATAAGTATAAAATATATTTGCCATAATATCAAAGCATACCCAAAAGCTTTAGACTATAAAAATGATGCTATTGATTGTTTAAAAAATTATGGGACTTTGCTTAATGATTTTGTCTGATTCCAGGAGAAGGGAATACAAAAAGAAACATTGCACAATGCCAAAAAAGCACAAAGCTAAACTGCATAGTGCCTATTGAGCACAAGGTCAAAGAGACCAAACAATCCCAATGAGATTGATGAAATTTTGAGCCAAGACACGAGGACTTGAATGTGTTTGCAGTTCAAGGTTGAGGCTTTTTTGACAAATGTCAAAGACAGGTCTTCCTTGTCCCTCATTCAACCAAATATCTCAAATTTGGTTCCTACCTGGCTCCCATAAATCTAGTCCTTTTTCTGTCTTTCATAGTGTGGCAAACTTTCTGTAGCCCTGGCTACTGATTGGGTAAGTGCATAATCGCATAAATCACTTTAATTGGGTCCTGATTCAAGGACCTGCTAAAGGTTTATTTTTCCTTTACTTAGAATTTTTACACATGAGATTTTGATACTTTATATTTAATCTAGAAGTTATATTTTCTATATCTTATTTTTTTTATTTCTTTTGCCAATTGATTCATATGCCTCATACCTCTGCCATGCATCTTTAAGTGATCCCTGTGTTTTTCAACATCCTCTTTAGGAGGGAATGTATTATTATTCTAAAAATGTAAAGTTTGAATTTTTTAAGAGTAATTTTAGGATAAGAAATATGTTACCTCTCCAAATCCAGAAAGTGAACTCTTTGGAGAAGGCTCCAAGAATATGCCTACACTGACCACACGCTACACCAGAAGATCCAGAGTAAACTTTGGGATATGGTGATTTGAATTGTGTGGGGTTGAATGCATTTGTTTTTAATGTATACTTTTATGACAAAGGGGACTGCCCCCTAACTGGATTTCTCTCAATATGCCTAGAAATCATGGGTTTGTTCTTTTCCCTTTTATCCCCAAAATATTGCAATTTAAAAGTTGATTATGTTAAAGGATCAGTTGGGGAGATGAATCTTCCAATGATCATCAGGTGGAAGGTATCATTGAAAATCTGTTTCCCTAAAAAAGAAATACATTTCCCAGTAGGCCCACTGACTTCCTCTCATTATGTACTTCCTGTAGACAGGGGATAAATTGAATGGGCAGTCCTGCTCCGGCACTTTGGATTCTTGTTGGTGAGCATAGTGGTGGTAAGCAAGGTTTTTAACAGGCTGTTTAGCCAAGGGCACATTTTTTAAATTTTATATCCCTTTTATTCCTTTATTTCTAATGATCATTAATAAATCGCTTAAGATATAATATTTTTATTTGAGATTTATTTGAGATTAATTTTAATTTTTACAAGTAGAATCAACTCTGAGAGGAAGAGCATCTCAATCCATTGGGGTAACAAATTCTATCTTACCCTAGAGGGAAATTGAGAGGAGAAAACTTAGCAGGGGGAGTAGGACAGGGAGTAGCAAAAGGGAGATAAAGGGGGGGAAAGGGAATTCAGTAGACCCTAAAGAAAAATATGAGGTAAATAAAAAGTGAGGAGGTGGGAAGGGAAGTAAAATAAGGGTGGGAATTAGGGAGACAGATTAATTGTAAATCACTGGTGTAGAAGGCAATAGTAAAAGAAGGAAGGGCAGGACTAGGGGAGGAAATAAAAATGATGGGTAATATACAGGTTGTGATCATAACTCTGAATGTGAATAAGATGAGCTCACCTACAAAATGGAAACAAATAGCAGAGTGGATTAGAAACCAAATCCTACCATATGGCATCTACAAGAAACACACATGAGCCAGGTAGACATACACATGGTAAAGGTATGAAGCTGGAGCAAAATCTATTGGGCATAAACTGAGAAAAAGAAGGCAGTATTCACAATCATGATATCTGACAATGCCAAAGTAAATATAAATATGATTAAAAGATATAGTGAAGATAATTACATCCTGATAAAAGACAGTATAGACAATGAGGAAATATTAGTATTCGACATGTATGTAACAAATGGTATAGCATCCAAATATTTAAAGAAGAAACTACTGGAGCTTAAGAAAGAAATAGTAAAGCCATACTAGTGGGAGACCTAAAACTTTTTCTATCAGATCTAGAAAAATCAAGCCAAAACCTATATAACAAAGAGATATGAGATGTGAGTGAAATTTTAGAAAAATTAGACATAATATATATATATATAGATATATATATTTATATAGATATAGATATAGATATAGATATGGACACACACACACACACATATATATAGACAAAAAGGAATGCACATTCTTTTCAGTGGAATATGGTACATTTACAAAGATTGATCATATACTAGGGCATAAAAACATCATAAACAAATGCAAAAAAGCAGAAATAATAAATGCAATAATGCAGTAATAATAATAATTAGTAAGGATACATGGAGAAGCAAATCAAAAATTAATTGAAAATTAAGTAATATGATTGTCTAAAATTGGTTGGTTAAATAACAAATCATAGAAACAATAATTTAATTGAAGAGACTGACGAGTAAACATCATATCAAAATCTATGGAATGCAGTGAAAGCAGTACTCAAGGGAAAATTTATATCCCTAAGTGCATATATCAACAAATCAGAGAGGGAATAATTCAGTGAATTGGGCATTCAAATTAAAAAAAAAAACTACAAAGAGATCAAATTAAAAATCCTCAGATAAAAATTAAATTAGAAATCCTAAAATTTAAATGAAAAATTAATAAAATTGAGAATGAAAAAACTATTGAATTAATATATAAGACTAGAAGCTGATACTTTGAAAAAAACAAACAAAATAAATAAAATATTTGTTTAATCTAATAAAAAAGAAAAGAAAAACAAATTAACAGTATCAAAGATGAAAAGGGATACCTCACCTCTAACAAAGAGGAAATTAATGCAATTATTAAGAGGTATTTTGCCCAATTATACGGCAACAAATATGGCATCATAGGTGTTATGAATAATTATTTACAAAAGTTATAAAATGCCTGGATTAACAGAAGAAATTGAATATTTAAATAATCCCATATCAGAAAAATAATTGAACAAGTCATCAGAGAAGTCCCTAAGAAAAAATCCCCAGGGCCTCATGAATTCACAAGTGAATCCTATCAAACATTAAAAGAACAACTAATCTAAATACTTAAAAAGTATTTGACAAAATCAGCAAAGAAGGAATTTTACTGATTTCCTTTTATGATACAAATATGCTATTGATTCAAAAGTCAGGCAAACTAAAAACAGAGAAAGAAAACTATAGACCAATCTCCTTAATGAACATAGATACAAAAATCTTAAATAGTATCCTAGCCAAAAGACTCCAGTAAGTGATCATGAGGCTTAAATACTATGACCAGGTGGTATTTATACCAGAAATGGAAGGATGGTTTAATATTAGGAAAACCATCCACATAATTGACCCTATCAACAACCAAACCAACCTAGATCACATGGTTATCTAAGTAGATGCAGAAATAGCCTCGGACAAATTACAACACTTGTTCCTTTTGAAAAACTAGAAAGAATAGGAATAGAAGGGCCTTTCATATAAATAATAAACAGTATATACCTAAAACCATCATCTGCAATGCAGATAAATTAGAAATCTTCCCATTAAGATCAGGAGTGAAGCAAGGATGCCCATTATTAACCTCTATTATTTAACATTGTACTAGAAACACTAGCAATAGCAATCAGAGACGAAAAAGAAATTGAAGATATTAAAAGAGTCAAAGAGGAGATTAAATTATCACTCTTTGCAGATGATATGATGGTCTACTTAAAGAATCCTAGAGAATCAACTAAACATCTAGTGGAAATAATCAATAACTTTAGTAAATTTGCGGGATACAAAATAAACCCGCATAAATCATCAGTATTTCTATATATTTCCAACACAACTCAATAGCAAGATAGATAGGGAAATTCAATTTAAAATCACCCTAGAAAATATAAAATAATTAAGAATTTATTTGTCAAGACAAATACAGGAACTATTTGAACAAAACTACAACACACTTTCCATGAAATTAAAATGAGATCTAAACAATTGGAGAAACATTAATTGCTCATAGGTAGGATGAGCTAACATGATAAAAATGAATCCTACCAAATTAATTTACTTCTTCAGTGCCATTACTATTAAAATACCAAGAAACTTTTTACTGAATTAGGAAAAAAAACTACAACAAAGATAAATAATATCAAGGACATTAATGAAAAAAATTGAAGGTTGGGGGCCTAACAATACTATATATTAAACTTCAATATAAAGCAATAGTCATTAAAACTATATGTTACTGGCTAAGAGACAGAAGGGAGGAACAATAAAATAGACTTGGGTAAATTACCTCAGCAAGAGAGTGTATGATAAACCCAAAGTTCCTACCTTTTTGACTAAAATCCACTATTTGAGAGAAACTGCTGGGAAAATTAGAAAACAGTATGGGAGATATTTAGGTTAAATCGATGTCTCACATCCTACACCAAAATAAATTCAGAATTGGTGAATGATTTAAATATAAAGAAGGAAAGTATAAGTAAGTTCAGGGAACATGGAATAATTTACCTGTCAGATCATTGGGAAAGGAAAGATTTTAAGACCAAGCAAGAGATAGAGAATATTACAAAATATAAATTGAATAATTTTGATTATATTAAATTAAATGGTTTTTGTGCAAAAAAAAACCAATTCAATCAAAATTATAAGGGAATCAACAAATTGGGAAAAATTTATAATAAAAAACCTCTGACAAAGATCTAATTAATCAAATTTATAAAGATTTAAATCAATTGTACAAAAAAAAAAGTCAAGCAATTCCCCAGTTGATAAATGGGAAGGGGACATGAATAGGCAATTTTCAGATAAAAAAAAATTAAATTATCAATAAACACTTGAAATATGTTTTAAATCTCTTATAATGAGAGAAATGCAAATCAAAACAACTCTGAAGTACTGCCCCACACCTAGCAGATTGGCTACTATGACAGCAAAGGGAAGTAATAAATGTCGGAGGAAATGTAGCAAAACTGGGACACTAATGCATTGCTGGTGGAATTATCATCTGATCCAACCATTCTTGATGGCAATTTGGAACTATGCCCAAAGGGCTTTAAAAACTGCCTGCCCTTTGATCCAGCCATACCACTGCTGGGTTTATACCCCAAAGAGATAATAAAGAAAATGACTTGTACAAAAATATGTATAGCTATACTCTTTGTGGTTGCAAAAACCTGGAATATGAGGGGATGCTTTTCGACTGGGGAATGGCTGAACAAATTGTGGCATCTGTTGGCGATGGAATACTATTGTGCTCAAAGGATTAAAGAGAGTGAAAAAACAACTGCTTAATCACACGATTCGAAGGGGATATGATTGAGGATTTAGACTAAATGATCACCCTAGTGCACATATTAATAATATGGAAATAGGTCTTGATCAATGACACAGGTCAAACCCAATGGAATTGCTCATGGGCTACAGGGGGTGGGAGCATGGAAGGGAAAGAACATGAATCATGTAACCATGGAAAATATTATAAATTAATAAAATATATAATCTTAATTTTAAAAAAGAAATTTAAAAATGTGATGTTGGAAAAGGAAATATATATATATATACACACACACACACACACATATATATATATATATATATATATATATATAATATATCTGAGAAAGTGACAGAAGACTGTGGAGGAAGTTACATAGCCTCCTTACATGAGAAAACCTCTAAACAAGGGTGTGTATAGTCAATCTTCTGAGGGAAAGCTGCTAGAGGCATCTGTCCAAAAACAACTTACATTTATCAGCACAAGACATTTTCCATCTCCTGATGCCAGTTCAATCACCCAACTAGGATGTGGAGAACTATCACGCAAAGGACAACAACCTTCCCTTCAACCTTAAGTCTCCCATGTCTACTGAACATATCCTTTAAGGTTATAGGAGTGATTCCCTCCCCTTAGTGATTTATCCCTAAATCCTGTCGCCTCAATGATCAAATACAAAATGCTCTCTTTAATGTTCATAGCCCTTCATATCCTAGACTCCTCTTATTTTGCAGTCTTTTATACATCTTACTCCTGTGACAAACACAGGGATCACTCAGGGATGCATCCCTTTAACACTGGAAAGAGTACATTTTGGCGAGTGATTGTGACAAACACTGTGTTTGTCACAATCACTAGCCAAAATGTAGTCTTCCATCCAGTGACAATAACTTCCTTGCTGTTCTAGGAATAAGACACTATATCTCTTGGCTTTAGGTATTTTCTGTGGTCTTCACTGTGTATTACTTCCTCCACTTCTGATTATTTACCTCCTTAGTTTCATTTAATATATAATCCTACTTTCCACAGGAGACCTTCTCTAACCCTTTATTTTCATTGCCTTCTCATTTTTAAATCATTTTAAACATATCTTCCAAGTAGCTTGCAAATTTGACTTTACATAAACAATCTAAAAGAAATTTGCATTTCCAATAAGCACTATGTTTACTGTACTACATTTCTTTGTGCTTCTCTGTGTTTCTCCCTCTTTCCCCCTTTCCCTATAGCCATCCCCATTTTCTCTCTCTCTTTGTTTGTCTCCCTCTCCGTCTCTCTGTCTCTCTGACTCTGTCTCTGTCCCTGTATTTCTCTGTCTGTCTGTCTCCCCCCTCCCCTTTTTCCCTTTCCTTATGCCCCTCAGATCTATGGGCCTCCTACCCTGCCAAATTTTTTTTAAACTCTCAATCCTCTCCCCCCCCAAAAAAAACCAAAGCAAATAATCTTCCAAGTTAAAGAATGGGTGGACAGAGAGACCTCAGCGAGACAGGAGGTTTGTCTTAGACTTCAAGCAAGAAAAAACTTTTGCCCTGCTGTTCCTATGCTATGTGTCTGGGCTTCTGGTGTCTCTCTTCATTCATCAGTGCTAAGGTACCACATATCTCTCCCAGCCCCTGGGCATCACCCATCTTCTCCTGCCTATATGCAAGGTAAACCCCAAAGAATTCCCAGTCAACTTGTGCCCCTTCCTCTCAATTTCTACAACATTCCATGTGGGGGCTGTTCATGCCTCCATATGATCCTTCTTCTATTCACCTTTCTCTTTTCCAGATGCCCAAGTATCCCTGAAACATGTCCCCCTTCCTCTGTGGCATGAAACCTACTCCTTGGCTTCTTCTCTACCTTCCTCACTTCATTATAGGTCTGCCATTCAGTCCATGTATGTAAGGTAAGAATTTCTGTATTTGTTTTCTTATATCTCCTCTTTCAATCATTACATTGTATGGTCCTTGAAGACAGAGATTGCCTTTTGCTTATTTTGGTATTCATAGTGGTTAGTGCTATGCCTGGCACATGGTCAATGCTTAATACAATATTGATTGAATTTGAAGGAATGATAAGGGGCAACTAGACAGCACAGTGTAAGGAGTACCAGTCCTTGAGTTGAAAGGACCCAGGTTGAAATATGACTTCAGATACTTTCTAGTAGTATGACCCTATGCAAATCACTTAACCTCAGTTACCTAGCCCTTACTATTCCTCTGTCTTGGGAGTAATATCAGTTCTAAGACAGAAAGTAAGGGTTTAAAAAAGTAATGATTTTTGAGGTTACTTATGGAATAGGTAAAAACACAAAAATATATGGAAGTAATAAAAAGGACTTTGTACTGGGCATATATATATATATATATATATACACACATATAAATATATGTATACCTATACATTTATAAATACACACATATACATGTGTCTATTCAATTCACTCTGACAAGAACATAGTCCAGATTAAAGGAAACCAGAAAGTATATGGAAAGTTGGGGGAAAGATGAGGTGTCATGTTATTAAGAGCTTTATTGGTCCATGCTAAAATATTTGATATTCATTAAGCAGGAAGTATGAAGACATTGAAGAATTTTGAGCAAATGAGTGACATTATCTGATATGTTTAGCATCAGGAAAATTGATTTAGAAATGAAATAGATGGTGGTCCCGGGGTCTATGTTGAGAGGAGGATCTCGACAATGAGAGTGGAGCTAGGGAACTGTTGGTATTCATTCAAGGGATAGCAACACAGACCTAAATTAGGATGGTGATAGGGTACAACTGTCAAAATATGTATGAGAAATGGTTTGGAGGTAGAATTGGCAGGATATGTTATATGGACAGAGTTTGAGATGTTGAACTAGAAAACATTAAAGTTACCTGGATGAGAAAGTAGGGAAGTATAAGATCAGTTCTGAATCAAAATAGACATGTTCTATTTTGGTTATATTGAGTTGGAGATTCCTTTATTCACAGATCTGACAGTTACATTTTTCCATGCTTCTCTAGCTTACTTATAATATCTTTCATGTTATTCATTTATCCATTCTGACCTTATCTTGGATTTTAGTGTGAGATGTTGGTCTATGCCTAGTTTATTCCAAAATGCTTCCCGGTTTTCTCAGCAATTTTTGTCAGATGGTGAATTCGTTACACAAAGTTTTAGATCTTTAGGTTAGTTGTGCTTTAAACAGTTTTCTTTCATTTATTGGCTGTTTGACCAAGCAACAAACAAGTCACTCTATCTCTTTCAGAATCTATTATTATCCTACTGACTTGCAATACTGAATAGTCAAAACTTTCTAGTAATTACAGAGAAAAATGACAATAATGTACGAGGAACCAGGCATAATCCATATCTGTGCCCCTCTTCCCCCTCCCAGGATTTCTCTCAAGGTTCTCTTTTAATTATTTTGCCCCAATGCTACTGGTCATAGATATTGTATATCTGATTATAGAGAAGACTGATCATTTTATCCATCTATCTTGTGTGCCAGAAATGCCAAGTTGAGGGATCCAGGAGGTGGGGTGAAAGGATAGAGAATGAAAAGTATCAGCAGGTAGACAGAGTATGTGGCAATAAGGGACAAAAGAAAATTTTTCTCTAGGCCATCTGAGCTGTGTGGAATAATAATATGAGAAACAAATAATTGAAAAGGCATGGCACATCTCTTATAAACCTTGTACCTTGGACAACTACTGCTCTCATGTTACCTTCAGAGAACTGCTTCTCAACTATGTTAGAAAAATGTGACATCTTACACACTTCTGTGCTTTTTTTCTCTTTTCTTCATTTTTTACATTCAATATGAAAGGCAAAAAACAACAATCAGAATAAGGCAATGACTACAGTGACTAATTTGTTTTCATAGTACTCCCCACATCTTCCCTCTTGCCTCATATAAAAAAGAATGGCATGGAAGAAATTGTGTAGAATACTGTGAATATGTAGAATAAAGCTTCCCTGCAGAAAACTTGTCTGTGTCTAATTACTAAAAATTAGTTTTCAGAGAGCCTTTTTTATAATAGTGTGCTTTTAATTTGCTTTTTCTTAAAGTAAAAGATGGTGATTGAAGGGAAGAAGGAACACTTGCCAACAGAAAAAGAAGGTATTTAAAATGAAAAATTTTATAAGCAGCTGGCAATCTTTAGTCACAGACGGCAATTATTCCAGTATGGGGATAAGAAAATTGTAAACACGAAGAATTGATTCAATAGTTGAAGGTCTAATTCAGGGTCCTTTGGGTTCAGAAAAAAAAAGTTTCTAATGTAATTGGGAATGCATTATTAAACCTAATCACAATTAGAAAATACACAAAGTGCTTCTTCATCAAAAAAAGTATATTTCATTTCACCATTTGACTCTAACATAAAAGACAAGGAAGCAGAAGTATGTGTTTCTCTATTTGTGGTCATATTTTTGGATTAAAATGATGTGGGAACATTTAAGAATGATATTTCTTTATTTAGTTTTCTGTATAGAAGCAGCACATGAAGTATAAATCCAAAATAATATCAGCTTTTACTTTTATAAAATTAAAAAAAATGATTGTTTGCATTCTCCAATTTCAGTTTCAATATTATTCTCCTCATGAAAGTGAACTAAATTCTTCATTTACAACCAAAAATCACATCAAATATGAAATGTAAGAATATTTTCAGAAGTGCTCATATACTAGTTTACAATCTCCTCTTTATTGTATGAACACATATTGTCTACAGATCCAGAAAAATAAAAAGACCTTAAATTCTTGAGCTTTAATAGCTTAAAACTGTACTAAGACTTTTAGAACACCCTATATAGCCAAGAAACTTTAGGGAAAAAGAATTGGACCAAACTCCATACAATCTACAAAAGTAAGACAAAAGAGAGAAAAAGATATTCAGGACAATGCAATAAATACTTAATCTAATGTAATGATAATAGTTCATAACAAAGCAGAGCAACTTTATGAGGTAAGTAGTTTCTAAAAATTATTATGCTCAGGCAAAGAGGGTGGCTCAGTAGATAGAGAATCAGGCCTGAAGACAGGAGGTCCTGAGTTCAAATCTAGCCTCAGATACATCCTAGCTGTGTGACACTAGACAAGTCAAAACCCCAGTTGCTTAGGCATTATTTTGCTTCCACCTTGGAACCAATACATAATATTGATTCTAAACAGAAGCTAAGGATTTTTAAAAATGAATGAATTATTTTTGTTTAACTCATATTTTTCTAATCCACTTTGCATGTGTTTCCTTTGCTTTCACTGTCCCCTTCTGTGCCTGTACCTTGATCTTTGTCTCTATAAAAGTTCTTTAGAGTTAGGTGTTTTGTTGTTGTTGTTTGCTCATTTTCCCTATCTAATTATTGATAGGCTCTGTTTTCTGGGAAGCTGGATTATGCTCTTAAACTTGAGTCCTTCCTTGATGCTATTTTTAGCTTATTTTCTGGATTTTTACCAGTTTCAGTTTTTGGAGGATGATGTGATGATCTGAGGACTGAGAGCTCTGAAAACATCACCCCCCCTCTAATTCAACTGACTCTTGAAATGCTGATAGCTTAAAGACTTGCCTCAGGCTTGCGTGTAAACTTTTGATCTCAGTCTGAACTTGAGTCAGTCAGGGACTGATCAAATTCTAGCTCCAAGCTTAGGCTAAAATTTTTGGTCTCACTGTTTACTTGATCCAATCAGGAACACCTTTGATTGCCCTGTCCTGGAGCTCTGCCCTTAGTTTTGTGCAAAAAGATGGGTGCGTGGGTGGGTGGGAACTATGTACTATGTCCTCACTCCAAAGTATTAACTATGCACTTATCCCAAATCCCAGACTGGGATTCCTGGCTTCTCTCTTAGCCCACAGGGATCAGCCTGCTTCAGTCCAGATTATCCTGGGCTGGGACACCAAACTTTTCCACAGATCTGAAATTTCAAAGGGTGTGGGTTGTCTTGTACCAATATTTGTCCCAGCAGGATCTCACAGTCTGAATGTTAGCTTGGGAGTCAGTTCTAAACCTGGAAAAGCAGATGTGGGGTAGGGGTGTGTGGCTTGCTCTTAGCTTGATCTTCTTTTCTTGCTACAGCCTCTTGCTGCCTCTACTCCCCTGCCATCTCATTACCTCAGATGTTCTCTGCCTACCTTTTGGATTTTTCTCAAAAGTTGTTTCATTCTGTCTTTTTGTTGATTCTTTCACTCCTGTATTTGTTTTGTGGAGATATTTTCATATCCATAAAAGAAGATTTTTGTGGTGACACAGAGCTGCTCCAGTTCACTCCACCATCTTAATAAATTATTTTTGAAAAACAATTACTATCCTCATTTTATATTGAAGGCATTCAAGGCAAAGTAGATAGAAAACTGGCCTCAGATATGGATAACTGTGAGTTTAAATGATCCACTCTGACATATACTCATTAAAAGACCCTGAACAAATCATTCAGACTTTCAACAGCACAAGTGACTTGCTAAACTTTCTGTTTAAAAGTAGGTGCTAATCTCCATTGGTCAAGGATATGCATTTACAAAAAGTGTCAAATACCAATAATATCAATGAAATCAGAAGCTCAGTTTAAGAAAAATAATATTAGGTGAGTAAATTAAACCTCAGAAGAGTCAAAAGGCTTATTCAGGATCATGGAACTAGGAAATGGTTAAAGTGAGGGCAAGATTCCTGACTTCAGGCTCATATTCTTTTCAATATACTACATTTCTTAATTTTGTCTCTCTCATATAACCTTCAGGTATTATGGAATGAAGCAGTTCTAATCTCTCAAAGCAGACAAACAACCAGGCATCATTTGTTCAATGTCAGAATAATTCTTTGCCATTAAATCATGTAACCTCTAATATTCACCCAACAAGGCACTCCCACTCTATCACTATTATAAAATCAAATAGCTCTGTGCCTATATTTTAGAATTTTTGTTTAGCCACATTCTTTTATCTAGTCAAGTATGACTAAGGTTTAGATGATGAACTTATCTTTGAAGCCTGTTTCCGTAAAGGGGAGGGTCTCCATGTCCATTGATGCATGTGAGGAACAATCTGACTATTAGATGAAGTTGGAATACTGGCACAATATTTTCAACAATTTTTAATGAAAAGGACATAAAATTGGCCATTACCACCTTACTTATCTCTGTGAAGTTTATTATATCCCTAGGCATCAGAGTAAGTTATATAGATACTTAAAATTTTATTTTAATTTAATTTTTCCCCAATAATGTGTAAAAATAATTTCTGATATTTGAAAAAGAATTTTGATTCTTGAATTCTCTCCCTTAACTTCCTCTACCCCCTGAGATGGCAACTAGTTTCATATAGAATTCACATGTGCAATAATATAAAATATTTTTCTATGTTAATCTTTTTGTGGAAGGAAATGTAAAAAAAATAAGAAAGTAAAAGAAAGTTTGTTTTTGTGTGTTTTCAAACTCTATCAATTCCTTCTTTGGAAGCAGATGACATTTTTTAACATGATTCCATTGAGATTGTTTTGAATCATATTTCTGAGAATAGTTAAGTCAGTCACAGTTGTTTATTGTACAATATTCCTGGCACTGTGTGCAATGTTTTCCTAGTTTCTGATCATGTCACTCCACTTTAGTTCATTCAAGTATTTCCAGGTTTTTATGAGCTCCTCCTACTTGTCATTTCTTCAGCACAACAGTATTCCATTTCAATCTGTGAAGATTAAATTAACTCTCCCTGCCCATTTTTAGATTTAATAACCAAAAGTGTAAACAACCCACTCACAATTGAGTGGGGGAGGTCTGTGACCCATGTGTGCAATAGTGGTTGATGAATCAGAATGAACTGACTGCCTCCTGTGCAGTCCTAAGCAAAGCTTTAGTTGTAATTGGTAGATGTAAAAGTAGAGGAAGGAACAGGAAGTGACTCAAAAGAAGTGTCTTTAAAAAGGAGCTACAACTTCTCATGAAGACTTCTAGATTTCTTCCTGCTTAGGACTTCTGAGTGCTCTCATTCTTCAGAGTTCTGAGTTCAAGGTGGAGGCTGATGAATAATCTACTGACTGGACCTGAGACCTGTTAAGGGTAAAATTTAAGGTTGAGACTGAATACATACATATATATATATGTATGTATTTTTGGGGGGGTTGGTTAACAGGGATTTAAATTCTAAATCCCAATGAAATACTCAAGTCAGGATGGAATTTTAGGGTGGTTTATATACAATATAAGAAAGGAATTAATAATGAGAGAGAGAGAGAGAGAAAGAGAGAGAGAGAGAGAGAGAGAGAGAGAGAGAGAGAGAGAGAGAGAGAGAGAGAGAGAGAGAGAGAGAGAGAGAGAGAGAGAGAGAGAGAGAGAGAGAGAGAGAGAGAGAGAGAGAGAGAGAGAGAGAGAGAGAGGGAAAAGGAGAGGATAGCTGCCTGGCCTGGTTTGATCCCAGTAGGAGTTCAGAAGTCTCAACCAAGGGGCCTTCCCAGAAGATTAAATCTAGCTCAGCTTCCAGCCTCAAGGCCTCCTCCATGATGGGGGGCCTCCTAGGAGGCTGATGCCTCCAGAAAGCCAAGGAAAGAGGAGTCAGCATTAACACTTACCACGTGATAGTCTCAGGGAAGCAGTCTGAGGTCTCACACTTGAGCTCCTCCAAATCAAGTTCCAACACCAAAGTCCCTCTCACAGGAAGTGATACGAACTATAAAGGCAATTCTTTACATCTTTTCCTGTGTCTTACATATACTAATAGCTTAAATTTGGCTTTGGACAGCCCAGGGAGTCAGTCATTTGTTTCTGATTTGTCACTTGCTAGCACAAGTGGGTCATAGACTTTCCTCCCCCACACTCAATTCTTAAGTGGGTGTGTATCCTGGTTGCTAAAATTCTAAAGACTAAGCAGGGTGGAGTAAATCTAAAATTCACAGACCTTGGACTTGGTATGACTGTCCTTGAATCTCTCCCTTTGGACTGACATGTGGTGAGTGAAAGAACTGACTACTTTCCTGTATTTTCTGAAAAGACTAGCCTTAGGAGAGACCTATCCTCATGAGAGAGGCTCCCTGCAACCCTAGGTCCTCAGACACAAGGGCTGAAGCCTCTCTGGCTAAGGACTAGACTCCCCTGTCTGAGCCGGGGAAGGAGCAAAATACTTAGTGCTTAGGTTAGATATCTTACCTTATCATTTCCCTCATTTTCTTACTTTCATTCTTTCCATTTGTTCATAATAAATTGTTAAATAAATCTCTTGGAATTAATTAAAATTCCTGGTGACCCTATTCTTAAATAATCCAGTCCAACCTTTCATAAAAACCACTCACAATTTCTACTCCTTACATTTCATAGATTATAACTTAATCATCCATTCCCCACTTGATGGGTATCTCTCCACTTCCAATTCTTTGCCCCCACAAAAGAGCTGATTTATTACTTCCCCTTTTTGTTTTTTATATCTTTGAGATATAAACCTTGCAATGGTATAACTGAGTTAAAGGGTATGTACTGTTATATAGTCATTTAGGCATAAGTCCAAATTGCTCCTCAGAATGGTTGAATTAGTTCATAACTTCCCCAGCAGAGCATTAGTATCTCAGTTTTCCCACATTTCCTTAAGGTTTTGTCATGTTCCGTTTTTGGCATAATCACTCATCTGACAGGTATGGGATGTTACCTCAAATATGTTTTAATTTATATTTCTCTTATAAATAAGGATATAGAGCATTTTTGTTAATCTATAGAGACCTTTAATTAATTTGAGAACAGCCTGTTCACATCCTTTGACCATTTGTCAATTGGGGAGTGACTTGTATTCCTATATGTTCAACTAATTTATGTGTGTATTTAAGAAATGCTGTCTTTATTAGAAAAAGTTGTAATTTTTTTTACCATTAGGATTACTGTATATTCCTGTCCATCCTATTTCCCCATCTTTAGATTCTGACCACTACCTCCACCTGTTTTCACTCTTTTCTATCAGTACCAAACCCCTTCATTTAACCACTTCTCCTCTCCTACTTTCCTGTAGGGTAAGATAGATTTCTATACCCAATTGATTAAGTTTGTTCTTCCCTTATTGGCCCAATTCCAATAAGATTAAGGTTCATGGGCTTTCCTGCCCCATCTTTCCCTCCACTCTAAAAACTCTTTCAATCTTTCATTTTTGTGTGATTATTTACCTTATTCTATTTTTCCATCCTCCCTTCTTCCAAAGGATTCCTCTTTTCAATTTAATTTTTTTAATATCATCCCGATCCCAATTAATTTTAATATCATCTCTTCATATTTAACTCACATCCTTTCCTCTGCCTATATATATATATATATATATATATATATGTATATGTAATTTTAACTTCCCAATTATAACACAATTATTCAGAAGTAAAATAATCACCTTCCCATGGAGGTATGAAAACAGTCTAACATTATTGAAAGTCTTTTGATTTTAATTTATTGTTTACCTTTCTATCCTTCTCTTAAGTCTTGTATTTGAGAGACTAAATTTCAATTAAACTGTGATCTTTTCATCAGGAATATTTGAAAGTCCTTTATTTCATTAAGGACCAATTTTTCCCCTGAAAGATTATGTTGTTTTGCTTGGTGATTCTTGGATTGAAGTCCTAGTTCCTTTGCCCTCTGGAAAGACTCTCCAGTCCTTTAATTTAGAAGCATAGTATCCTGATTGTGGTACTTTGATATTTGATTTTTTTTTCTTTTTGGCAGCTTTCAATATTTTCTCCTTGACTTGGGAGTTCTGGAATTTGGTTATAATAGTCCTGGGAGTTATCCTTTGGGGATTTATTTCGGGAAGTGATCGGTAGATTCTTTCCATTTCTAGTTTATCCTCTGGTTCTAGAATATCAGGGCAGTCTTCCTTGATTATATCTTGTAAGAAGATGTCTAAGCTCTCTTTTTGATCATGGCTTTCAGGTATTCCAATATTCTTTAGATTATTTCTCCTGGATTCATTTTCTCTGTGAGTTGTTTTTTACAATGAAATGTTTCACATTTCTTCTATTATTTCAATCTTTTGAATTTGATTGTTTCTTGGTGTGTCATGGAGTTATTAGTTCCCACTTGCCCAGTTCTAATTTTTAAAGAATGATTTTCTTGAGTGAGCTTTTGTATCTCCTTTTCCATTGTTACAAGGGAATCACTTTAAAAGACTGATATATATTAATTTAAGGTCGCCAAGGAATCAGCTATGTAATTCCTAAATGAAAAACTCAAGTCAGCCGTCAGCCTTTTTTGGAGTTTAATTACAATAGGAGCAAGAAAGGAATTAGAGATATATATAGAGAGAGAAAGGGGAGAGAAGGGAATAGGGCTTAAATACCCCTTCTGTTTAGGCTGGGCCAAAAGGCCCAAGCCCTTAGATAGCTGGGGCAAAGAAAAGAGATCAGTCCCTTTCACTCACGTGTCCAAAATGGAGAAACAGTCTCAGAGGCCCCCACCTTCAGCTTCCTTCAGAGCAAGCTTCCTCAGAGCCCAGGAACCACCGACCAAAAACTCCAACCCACCAGTCTCCAGACCCTCCTATCTTTAAGGACACATCCAAGTTGCCTCCCCTCAGTCCTCACATCTACCAATCACTCTTCATCAATTTCCCTGTCAATGGAGGCTCTCGCTTAACCCAGGACCGCCCAGAGGTTTCTGGCTTTTTGCACATGTCTGTTGAAGGTCATATTTTCAAATGATTAAATCTATACTCCTTTGCTACAGCCCTTTCTAAATCCTGTTAACTTGAGTATGGTAGAGATTGGAATAATTAAATTTTGATCTAGGCTGCAGCCCTTACTCAATCCTATTAGGACTGAATAGGGTGGAGATTTATTCCAAGTATCTCCATTGTATCAATTCTAAATCAATCAAGACTCAAAGAAATTCCTGTTCTATGCTTAAGCATAGGTCAAAGTCCTTTCCATTGTTCAGCAAAGGGTTTCTGTCCTAAAGTAATCTTAAGAAGGGAAGAGAAGGAACCTCCCATGCCAATAGAGTTCCCATTCCAATAGACTATCAGTAAGAAATTTTCCAAGTATGAAATATCCCAATGGTGAAATTTCCAACATTTATAAGTCTAAGGAATTTTGAGGTTTACAATCCCCCCTGATGATCATTGGGAGACTAGTCTCCCCATTGATCATTTAACATAATCATTTTGTAGTTCTAAATTCACTTCTAACTAAAGATATACACAATATTCAATTTTCTAAGAGAAATTAGAATAGTGAGAGAGGAAATAGAAAAGAAAAGAAAGCAAAACCAATGTTTGCTAGGCGCATTGACAGAAAGCCAAATTAGGGGCAGTCCCTTTTGGCATAAATGTTACAATAAATGTTCAATCAAAAGTTCAGTCCAATCAATCACATCCAAAGTTCATTCTTGATCTTCTTGATGAAGTGTAGGTTTTTGGCATCTTTCTGCAACAGTTCATTCTCTGGATATAAAAGTTTCAAGCTTCTTTCTTGAAGATCTTTTCTCGAACAAAATCAAAATCTTTGAAAATTTTTTATAACAGTAAAATCTTAAACAAAAGTCTTGGATTTTTATAAAAATAAAATCTCAAACAAAAAAATTCAAAAATTCTTAGATTTTAAATTAAAATACAATCCCCCCTGAAGTAAGTATTTAAAAAAAATATATCAAGTTTAGCTCAGAATGCAATGTTCAGTTATGGGGGTGTATGTGTCAATTATCAAAAGAATAGAAAAATAATCAAAAACATAAGAAAAATTCAAAATAGACCTTGTATAGGTCCAGTTTAAAGTAATTTCTATCCCACAAGTATGTAGGACAGAATGCAGTAATATTTCACTTAGCCATTTGTAGCCAAGACTACAGGAAGTTGCCATAATATAAGAAGAAAAGAATTAGAATTCTATTTTGATGGGGAAATGTCATTCCCTTGTCTGATTTTTTTTCCTTCAGAGATATAGGGAGCCAGCATGATAGTCAAGCTTTGTACTTGTTTGAGTACTTCAAAAGGAGTGTAGATACAAGGAAGTCCTACGACTTAAACATAAGTTAAGCGTCGCAACCTTGAGTCTCACTTTAATATTTCATGTGTGCTCTATTGGCACTATTCAGGTTTAGTCTGTGCTCCTTGTTTTTATCCCTTTTCCTGGAATCAGACACAAACATTAATCACAGTCCTATAATATTTTATCAATAAATGGCAGGTTCCCATAGTTTAAAGCTTTTAGGCATATATTGATATTATAGCAAGAGTATATATATTAACTTGTATTACTGCAGGGAAAAAATATTAATATTAATTATGTGTACCTTCAGTACAAAAAATGAGAAAAAATCAAATATTCTGATAAAAAAATAAAAGAAAAGAAATAAGAAAAAATAAGAAAAAAATCAGTAATTCAATATATTCTTGAAAAAAAACCAGCATCCATTTGTCTATGGATTATTATCTCCAATTCATATGATAAGATAGAGTCACAATTCATATGATAGGATAGAGTCAATCAGTCTCAGCAGAAGATGCTTTCTTCACATGTGAGCAGTGAATCCAAGAGTCTCTTTCTCCAATCTTTATAGATGTTGGAGTAGTTAATAATATTTGGAATGGTCCTTCCCATGAAGGTTCAGTTGCTCCAGTTCGCTTGAAATTCTTGATATAAACTTTATCTCCTGGGTTCAGGTCATGCAGAGAAAAGTCTAATGGTCCGGCTTGTACTGCAGCTCCGGATTCATGAAGTTCTCGTAGTTTGTACTGTAACTCCTGTATATAGGAAGCAATAGTAATATCTCCCCCTAATAGCGATGTATAAGCCGGGGAGAAAGGCTTAGCCTGTATAGGCGGATGTCCAAAAAGCATCTCAAATGGTGAAATATGTAAGTCTCCTCTAGGCCTGCTTCTAAGATAAAATAGGGCCAGAGGGAGAATTTCAGGCCATTTTAAATGGGTCTCAGTGCATAATTTGCCAATCATAGTCTTAAGTTCTTTATTCATCCTCTCCACTTGGCCTGAACTCTGGGGGTGATATGGAACATGGAATTTTGGAGTTATCCCCAAGCAAGAATATATTTGATTTAAGACAGAATCGGTAAAATGACTCCCTCTATCGGAGTCAATACGTGCTGGTAGGCCAAAACGAGGAATAATTTCTTTTAAAAGTATCTTTGCAACAAAATCTGCTGTGGCTCGGGTCGTAGGAAATGCTTCCGGCCATCTGGTTAGTTGATCTACAATTACTAGACAAAATTTATAACGTCCAGCTTTTGGCATCGTTATGAAATCTATCTGTAGATGTTCAAAAGGTGTGTAAGCCAGAGGACGTCCCCCAAAGGCTTTTCCACGATATGCATGTTGGTTATATGCCTGGCAAATAGGGCAGGCTGAACATACTTTAGAGGCTACAGTAGTTATACCAGGGGCTATCCATACTCTCTTGACAGAGTCCACGATGCCCTGGGTGCCAAAATGACCATTTTTATGAATAGATTGGCAAATTTGGTTATAGAAACTTCTAGGGAGCAGGGGTTTTCCTTCAGATGACACCCATACTCCATTAATTTGTTTTGCTTTAAATTTTTGTTTCCATTTTTCCACTTCCTTTTCATTATAGGAGAGTGATAAATTTAAATTATCAGTGGTTGTTAATGTTAAAATTAATCCAGGTCCTTCTATGGCTGCTAGTTTTGCAGCGGCATCTGCTCGGTCATTTCCTCTAGAGACAGGGTCAGAGCCACCTGTATGGGCAGAGCAATGAACTACAGCTAGGGCTTTAGGCAGTTTGAGAGCAGAAAGAACTTCATTAATAATTTCTGCATTAGCTATGGATTTTCCAGCTGAGGTTAAAAATCCTCTTTGGAGCCATAGCATCCCGACTGAGTGACAAATGCCGAAAGCATATCTAGAATCCGTATAAATTGTTGCCTTTTTATCCTTGGCAATTATACAAGCTTGTTTTAGAGCTATGAGTTCTGCTCCTTGAGCGCTAATGTTAGAAGGTAGTGAAGCTGACCATTCAGTGGCAAATTCTGAGACTACGGCAGCTCCAGTGTAACGTATGCCATCCCTCATAAAAGAGGAACCATCGGTAAATAAAATCAGATCTGCATTTTCTAAGGGAGTGTCCAAGAGATTATCTCGAGGCTTTTCTGCCATGGACACTAATGTTTCACAGTTATGTAGTGGTTCTCCTGAAGTGGGTAAATCTGGAAGCAAGGTGGCAGGGTTAAGAGTTGAACAGCGTTTCAAGGTAATATTTTCACTATTTAATAAGGTTATTTCATACCTTGTAATTCTCTGATCCGAGAATGCCTGTGTTCTATGTTTTACCAATAATGCTTCAATCTCATGTGGGCACATTATTGTTAATGGACATCCCAATACTAAATCAACGGTTTTTGTTACTAGTAAGGCTGTAGCAGCTACTCCTCTAAGGCATGGTGGTGCTCCTGCTGCTACTGGGTCTAGTTGGGCAGAATAATAAGCAATTGGGCGCTGAGAAGGTCCCAAAGTCTGAGTTAACACACCGGAGGCTACTCCTCTTCGCTCATGCACATATAAGGTAAATGGCTTGTTGTAATCTGGGATGCCTAGAGCAGGGGCAGACATGATAGCCTTTTTCAGATCTGTTAGAGCTGACAAGTGTTCAGGCTCTAATTTGAGGGGTTCAGGAACTGAATCCTTTGTTAATGCTATAAGGGGTTTAGTGATTTCCCCATAGCAAGGAATCCATTGTCTACAAAACCCTGTTGCTCCTAAAATTGCTCTCAGCTGTTTCTTAGTGGTAGGAGCACTCAATTTTTGAATGTTCTCAATTCGTTTTGGAGAAATATAACGAGCACCCGCAGTCAAGATGAATCCCAAATATTCTACTTTTTGGAGACACCATTGAACTTTATCCTTAGAGATTTTATGTCCTCTTTTGTGCAATTCCAAAAGAAGGTGTTTGCTATCTTCTTGACATGTTTCTGCATCTGTTGAAGCCAAGAGTAGATCATCTACATATTTGATTAATTTGCTATTTTTAAATGTTATATTGTCTGTGTCTTGGCTCAAAATTTGCTCAAATAAGCTCGGACTTTCGACATAACCCTGTGGCAGCCGACACCAGGTATATTGTGAGCCCTTCCAGGTGAAAGCAAAAATATGCCTGGAGTTTTCATGTATTGGTATGGAAAAGAAAGCTGAACACAAGTCTACTACTGTAAAGTATGTAGCTGTGCTAGGAATAGATGAAATAATAGTATGTATGTTAGAAACTACGGAGTGTCTCTTTATAACATGATTATTCACTGCCCTTAGATCCTGTACGAATCTATAGATGTGCTTGCCATCGGGTCCTTTTTTTGGTTTTTTAATTGGCAGGATGGGCGTGTTGTATTCAGATTTGCAAGGGATTATTATTCCCTGTTCTATTAATGAGTTAATAACTGGTGTAATACCCTCAATTGCCTCCTTTGAGAGGGGATACTGAGGGATAGAAGGAGGTGGGCTAGATTTAGTTTTTATCTGCACAGGAACAGCAGATTTAAGTAAGCCTACATCAGAAGAAGATGTGGCCCAAAGAGACTCCGGTATATCTTTAGGTATTTCAAAAATGGAAGGTTCTTTTGCCTCCTGGTTTTCAGAGAGAAGTACAGGGAGTAAATTTAAAGATTCCTCTGGTACTTCTAATGATAATGAGCCATCTGGGGAGCAGGTTATTGTGGCTCTGAGTTTGCATAGAAGGTCCCTCCCCAGCAAATTTAAAGGGGAGTCAGGCATCAAAAGGAAGGAGTGTTGTACCTCTAGGGGTCCTACAGACACCATTCTAGGAGGAAGTCTTTTAACTCTTTGGGTTATTCCTGATACTCCCATTACATTCTCTGAGCCAATAGAATAACATTGTAAATCAGGTGTTCTCTTTAATACAGACCAGGAAGCTCCGGTGTCTAATAGACAATCATAATAGGTGTTACCCACTTTTAAGGTAACATGGGGTTCATTAGTATGGGGAGGGCAGTGGATAGGGACAACGGGTAGTAGGACATCAGGGTCTGGGAAATCAAAGGTTGTATCCTCTGATTCCTGTGCCCCAGCCCCCCCCGGGCACCATCATTGTGTTTGGGATATTCCTTGGGCACCCCCCTGAAGGGCACCTCTCTGAGGGTCATTAGTACCTCGAGTAATTTTTGGACGAGCGCCATTTCTCATATATTGTTGAGTATTATCATTAAAATTTTCTTCAATTTGAGCATTGTCATTAAATTCCCAATTCCTATTTCTATAATTCTGGTTTCTAAAGTTCTTATTTCTATATTCATTATAGTTATTTCCATAGTCATTATTATAATTTCTAGAATTCTGGTTTCTATAACCATTATCATAATTTCTATAGTTATTATTTCTAAAACCATTATTAAACTGTGTATTCCTTCCAAACATCTTAAGAAAGGTTCTACATTCCATCATTTTGTGGCCCTTCTTCTCACAGAAGTGACAAGTAATGGATTGATAATTGGATTTCTGGAGAGGGGCAATTGTCGTTGGTTCATTATCATGCCCACTTTCTAATTTAGTTATCCTATCTATTACACATCTCATTTTTTTCTTCATTTCCTCCATGTCATCATTATTCTCTTTCTCCTTTTCTTCGTTTCCCTTAAAAACATATATAGCTGTTTTTCGCAATTCTTCAAGGTCCATATCTGACCATCTTGGGCATTGTGTTTTAAAATAATTTTTAATTACTTTGCATGAATTATTTACAAAGATTCTTCTAACTTGTCTTAAACTATTCTCTTTATTTAAGTCCCAATCTAAGTATCTGTCCCCAAACTCGATAATTCTGTCCATAAATCTGGAGGGTGTTTCGTTTTCCTTTTGCTTAATTTTTTCCAGTTCCATCCACTTATCTGTACTGTCCGCACATTCCTTCATGGCTGTGAGGATGGCCTCTCTACAACGGTATAGTTGTAGATAGTCCTCAGGATTATTATAGTCCCATTCGGGATCCTGAGATGGCCAATGTGCTGCATTACGCCCCCGGGTTTTGTTGACATGAGCAATTATTTTATTTTTTTCACGTTCACTTAAAAAAGCCTGTAGTAAGCTCTCAACGTCCTTGTAAGACGGATTATATTGAAAAAATATGTCTCCCATCTTTTTTGTTACTAGAAAAGGATCTTGTTCATATGTGGGGATATTTCGTGTAAATTCATTTATTTCTTGGGGAGTAAACGGTATCCTATGTCTTAAAGTCACCACATCCCCATTTCGTCCTATTTCAGGTACTTCTCTTAGAGGAAACAGGCCTCTAGTTGAATTTTGCACCTGTGGGTCAGTTTGACAAGGACAGGTTTCTCTAGGAGGACAAGATCTCCCTTGCATTGGAATTTGGTTTTCTGTAGGAGAAGGAACATGAGAAGCTGGGATTGCAGGGGAAGGGTTTTGGGGATTAAATTCAGACAAGATTTGCACTGCACGAGAGAAGCAGTCTGTTAACTGGGCTATAGGGAAGGTGTTTTCCATCTCTATTTCAGGGAAGGAAATTTCCTCATTCAAAGGTTCAGAAACAGGTCTGTTTCTGGTAGAGTGGGTGTTTGCCCATTGATCCTGTAAGAAACATTTTAGATCTTCTAATTGGGCTTGCATTTTTTCCTCAATTTTTCCTATTTTATCTTCCATATCTCCCATTTTATCCTCAATATTTCCTATTTTATTCTCAATATTTCCTATTTTATCCTCAAGTTTTTCTATTTTATTCTCAATATTTCCTATTTTATCCTCAATTTTTTCTATTGTATCCTCAATTTTTTCTATTTTATCCTCAATATTTTCTATTTTATCCTCAATATTTTCTATTTTATCCTCATTTTTTTCTATTTTATCCTCAACATTTTCTATTTTATCCTCAATATTTTCTATTTTATCCTCATTTTGTTTTATTTTATCCTCATTTTGTTTTATTTTATCCTCATTTTGTTTTATTTTATCCTCATTTTGTTTTATTTTATCCTCAATATTTTTTATTTTTTCATCTCTAAATATAGTATTGAGGAGTACAAAAATGACAGTACCTATTAATATAAAAATTTGGAGGTATCCTTCATTCCTCAATGCCCCTACTTCTTCAGCTGCCATATAATTGTCAAAGAATGTAGTACTCATTTTTATATGTATATTTTGTAATTTCACAAAACACGTGGGGAGCAGGGCAAAGCAACAAACTTTCCACAGGGTTTTTTTTTTTTTTTCCAGGAAGTTGTTGCTTAAGGGAAAGGATATTTAGAAACAGTTCTTCCAGCCAGGACTTTAGAGTCCTGTTGCTGAGATTTAAAAATAGCTGTTTTCTGTCTATCAGAGTCACACAGCTGGGAAGTATCTGAGGTCCGATTTGAACCCAGGACCTTCTGCCTCTAGGGCTGGCTCTCAATCCGCTGAGCTACCCAGCTGTCCCTTAAGATTAAAGGGAAGAAAAAGAAAAAACTGCTGATTCCAATTTAACTTAAGGAGAAAAGAGAAAAAGTTTTTTATACTCACGTGTTCTAGCAGCTGTGTCTTTAAGCCAAGTTTTTTTTTTTTTAAAAAAAAGGACTAAGTGGTGAAACAGTATAGTAAAAAGGCAAGGAAAAAGTTTTATTGAGAGGATTCTTTAGACTCCCGTGTGGTCAGCCACAATGTTACAAGGGAATCACTTTAAAAGACTGATATATATTAATTTAAGGTCGCCAAGGAATCAGCTATGTAATTCCTAAATGAAAAACTCAAGTCAGCCGTCAGCCTTTTTTGGAGTTTAATTACAATAGGAGCAAGAAAGGAATTAGAGATATATATAGAGAGAGAAAGGGGAGAGAAGGGAATAGGGCTTAAATACCCCTTCTGTTTAGGCTGGGCCAAAAGGCCCAAGCCCTTAGATAGCTGGGGCAAAGAAAAGAGATCAGTCCCTTTCACTCACGTGTCCAAAATGGAGAAACAGTCTCAGAGGCCCCCACCTTCAGCTTCCTTCAGAGCAAGCTTCCTCAGAGCCCAGGAACCACCGACCAAAAACTCCAACCCACCAGTCTCCAGACCCTCCTATCTTTAAGGACACATCCAAGTTGCCTCCCCTCAGTCCTCACATCTACCAATCACTCTTCATCAATTTCCCTGTCAATGGAGGCTCTCGCTTAACCCAGGACCGCCCAGAGGTTTCTGGCTTTTTGCACATGTCTGTTGAAGGTCATATTTTCAAATGATTAAATCTATACTCCTTTGCTACAGCCCTTTCTAAATCCTGTTAACTTGAGTATGGTAGAGATTGGAATAATTAAATTTTGATCTAGGCTGCAGCCCTTACTCAATCCTATTAGGACTGAATAGGGTGGAGATTTATTCCAAGTATCTCCATTGTATCAATTCTAAATCAATCAAGACTCAAAGAAATTCCTGTTCTATGCTTAAGCATAGGTCAAAGTCCTTTCCATTGTTCAGCAAAGGGTTTCTGTCCTAAAGTAATCTTAAGAAGGGAAGAGAAGGAACCTCCCATGCCAATAGAGTTCCCATTCCAATAGACTATCAGTAAGAAATTTTCCAAGTATGAAATATCCCAATGGTGAAATTTCCAACATTTATAAGTCTAAGGAATTTTGAGGTTTACACCATTTGACAAATTAAACTTTGAAAAGACCTCCTTTCCTCAGTAAATTTGTAAATGTTATTTTCCATATGGCCAATTCTGTCCTCTAATATGTTCCTCTCCTATTGAATTTTTGTACATATTTTTCCCAATTGCCCAATTCTGCTTTTTTTAGAGGTTCTTCTCTTAAGTGGATTTTTGTGCCTCTTTTACCAATTGGCCTATTCTTTATTTAATATTAATTTCTTCAGTATTTTTGTGCCTTCTTTACCAAGCTATTGACTGTTTATTTTCATGATTTTCCTTAATATTCTCATTTCTTTTCCCATTTTTTCCTTCTCTCTTATTTGATTTTTGAAATTCCTTTTGAGCTCCTCCACTGATACTGTTTGGACTTGAAAGCAATTCATATTTTTTTCCTGGAGGTTTTGGATTCAGTAATATAATTTTGTTGGTTTTTGTTTTTTGTTTTTTAGTTTGTGTTTTAGTCTTCCCTGTTATCAAAATAACATTTTATGTTGCAGGTCTCTTTTTTTTTGTTTGTTTGCTCATTTTCCAGTCTTTTTCTTTTAATTAAAACAAAACAAGTTCTTAATATTGAGATCTGTACCTGTGGTGAATATAACAGTTCCAAACTTCAGGTTCTTTGTACAGCTGCCATCATAGCTAGCTCTGGGGATCTATAAGCTTTCAATTCTTCCAAGAAGGTATGATGCAAGAGAAATGTTTTTCATAGTCTCCTTGAGTGTGTTCTTGTCTGCAAGTAACCACAAACACTCTATTCTGCCTTGGATCTATATCCAATGTCCCTTTCCTCCTCTGGCCACAAGCACTGGTGTATTGGTGTTTACTAGTACTCCTCCTCACTTTGTGATCTACCCTTAGACTGTGACATGGTTAGGACCCCTGTAATCTTCTTCTAAGCACTTGTCTTTACTGCCTGTGGCTTATAGCTCCTTCAGGAGTCTTTACTAATGGTTCGGCTTCCCCCAAGATCTATTGCTTTGGTAGGATCATCCTTGATATGATTCTTTGTCCTCTACTTTAATCTCAGTGCACTAGATTTTTTGTGTTAGCCTTCTAAGTTGTTTTGGAATAAAACAATATTTCACCACATCATTTATACTCCAGAATTCATTTGAGGCATCAATATATACATTTGAGACCCATAATTTTTGGATAGTAATATGGTAGAGCTTAGGTGAACCTGACTACCTTCACTACCATCTTGGCATTAAATATTTTCTTAAAGTAAGAACACTTTATGAGGACATCAATCTGATTGTTTTAGGTGCCCAGGAAAATCAAATTTAATACAGTTAATTATTAATTACTTCTAAACTCAGTTTAGTAGTTTTCCATTTCCTTCCACAATGGGTTAGTCAAAGAGGGATTAAATGATTTGTCCAGAGCCACATAGCTACTGAGTATCTGATGACAGATTTGACCAAAGATCTTCCTGACTATGGGTCTAGCTGTCCATTGAGCCACCTAGCTGCTTCAAGCTTGGCATCTTCTTTATAATTTATAATCTTAGTTTCCCAGTGCACTGCAAGTTTGACTGATTTGCTCAGGACCATTAAGTCAATATAAATTAGAGGCTGCTCTTGAACTTTGAACTTCCTTCTTCTTAGGCCAACTTTCCATTCATTCTGTAACACCCCTTCTCTATAGATAGAAATAGAGTGAGATGTTAAGGAGAGATAGACATAGAACTGACCATGGTCCTTAGCTAAAGCCATAAATACACACATTGGGAAATTACTTACCAGAACTTCAAGTGACTGGAGTGGTTTGAGGATATTTTTGAAATTGAGAAAATAGGACCAGAGATCCCTTTTGGGAATTGGGTAGTAGGACTGAATTCAATGAAGAGATATTTGCCTTCACTGGAAATTGAATAATTTAATACGCATCGTTGAAAATCCCTAGAAAATTTTGATTTTTGTCATTTTTTTTGGTCAGCCTATTAAAACAAACAAAAAAAGAAAACAGATTTGCTGGGTTTGGGGAAGCTGAGTAAGGGAGGATTCATTGGCACTAAAAATGTTTACAAATGCTTGTTTCATTGACTATTGGGCCAGTCTGTCAGTTTCACCTCATTTGTTTTCAATGCTCTCAGCCTCCAGCACATTATTTAACTTGGGCACAGTGGATTTCTATCAGACTCTTGTCTATAGCCTTAAGTACTTAACAGGTCATCCTCATGGAAAAAAGACAATAATATACCCACTTCAGTTGTCCTAGAATCTGAGGAAACAATGATTTCTTAAAGTGTTTTTCTTTCTAAGGAGATACTATAAGATAGAAGAAATGTCAGCAACAAAAGAAGTCAACAGTGATAAATACTAATAAGCTAGAATTCTATTCAGGGTCTATGGGGAAATTATCACATGACCAAACACAACCCATTTGAAAATAATACTAAATATTTCAAGGCTGTCTGTACATTTTTGGTGTCTATGGACCAATTATTCAGTATCTTGGCTGATGTTTCAACTCTGTGACTGTTTCAGTTGGTTATAATAAAATAAATGTTTCAATTTCAGGTGGTTATTAAGACTAGAGACAATAGAATTTGTCTAGACTAAAGGTGCATTCATACTACCTTTTTTTCCTCAGGAACTTAAAGATAACTAGATTACATTACTATAATTAATTATTGGTCTTAATGCTACCCTTCAAAATAGGCCAACAAGCACTTATTAAATGCCTACTAGGTGAATAGCACTGTATTTAGCATTGACGATGCAAAAAAAGGCAAAAATAGTCCCTATTCTGAAGGAGACCACAATCTTAGTGGGGGAGACAACATGTAATCAACTGGGTACACATTACTTTTATGCAGGATATTTTGGAGGTAATGAAGAGAAGAAAGACTCTAGTATTAACAGGGATCAGAAAATGCTTTTTGTAGAAGGTGAGATTTTAGCTGGGATCTGAAGCTAGAAGATAGAAAAGAGAAGGGAAAAAATTCTAGGTATGAAGCAAAGCCCCTGAAAATTGCTGAAGCATTATATTAAAAAAAAGTCAAGGAATCTAGAGTCATTCTACCAAAAGCATATGAAGGAGAGTAACCTATATCTTTCTGACTGGAAAGGTAGGAAAAGGACAGCTTATAATAGCCTTGAAAGCAGAATTTTAAGCACAGTGGGACATTTGGGACAAAAATGTTGGAAAAACCAATGTTCTATCTGGATTCCTCTCATAATTCATACATTTTTTTTTTTACTCCATGACTATTTCTATACTCCTGAGTCTCTACATTATTTTTAATCTTCTTGTTTCCTGGTGTTTTTACTTCTGACATATAAGTATGATCATAGATCATGAGCTAGAAGTACCAGCAAACATGGCCCAAACTCTATGCTCTAAACTTAATAGAGAATCATAAAGCAGACACTAGCAACATGAACAGCTTCTGAAAGACATTTAACTCTGTTTCAGAGGGAAGCATGCTTCTTTCCAAAGTACAGAGCAGTTGGCCCTGAGGAAATTGCTGTACTGTCACTGAGCACCAACTGGCAGTTTGCTTTCAAATTGATTAGTTGTATTGATTTACTTGTCACACAATTCTTCAATCAATGAAAATTTCCTCCATTTTATTCCATCTTCTCTTTATGGTATCATTTGTTAGTATACAGATGGCAATCAATGAAGTTTGTCATTTTGTTTTGTATGAGGGAGGATCATCGAATTTTTATACTTCCATTAGAAGGAAACAGTAATTTTTACCACTTTTATCTGACAGAAAAATACCAACATCTATTTTCCTTACTATGGCATCTTTCATCCAGCATATTATTTGCTCTTCATTCTTAATTACTGCCCGAGTTACTAGTATCTCTTAAATGCATGCATGTATTTGAAAGATGACTATATTTCTAATTAATTTAACATTAATGATACCACATAAAGTTATAATTTCTGCTCTTCTAGCTTAATAAATACCATTTGATGACAAGATAATAGCTTACTTTCTTTTGAGATTTTCTTGCATTTCATATTCATTTTGTTTTCTTAAAAATATCTATGGGAGCCTCTGAGAGAAAGTGTGACATAGTTAATAAAGAAGGACCTTAGAATCATTACCCTACTTCCTCTGAAATATATTGGCAGTAGAACACTAGAGAAGCCACTCAAACTCTAGATCCCGCAAGCAGCTCTCTAGGGCTATAAGTTGTGTTTTTGTAGAAGGAGTATACATCAATGAAATTGTTGTTGCAAACTCTTTTCTCTGAAGTTACCCTCAAAAAAAAGTACCAATCATTCCTCAGTAGCATTATACCAGCTATTCAAACCCATACCTTGTTATTATTTAAAATAAACACACACTTGAGACATTCCTTAACTTTTTAATTTATGGTCATTTTGAATAATCTAATCATAGTGCTTGTTGGTTATCTAGGGTAGCACAGGATTGGAAACTTAGAACCAGAAGGAATCTTAAAAATCTTCAAGTCTAGCTCCTCTCTTTTATATGGAGCAAATTGATAAGTGAAATGATTTTTTTCCTTAGTATTCATAAAGTAGTCAAGCAAAGATTTGAACCCACTTCCTTTGACACCATATCCAATGCCCTCTATACAATACAGGTGACAGCAATCCAAAGACGAGCAAAGTGAATCCAAAAGAGATCACAGTATATTTGAATGGCTATAACTGGTTAGCAGCACACTGTAAGAAAAACCTTTGATATTAGCCCAATTGTTTTCATAAAACTGTTCAATTTGCATTATTCCAGTTCTTATTTTTAATTGGCATTAAGATTAATATGCTTTCCTTCTCCAATGTTTTGGTGGATTGTGAATTCATCTATTTTTGTTTCCTTAAAAGATGAGGGTCACAAAACCATCATGTTTTCTCATTTTGATCAACTCAGACTTATTTTTGTGATCTCATAGAGATATTAATGGAGAAGCAGATTGTCAATCAGTTAGCCCACATTTTCACCAAAAAATCCAATTTCTTTTATAGTTTTATATCATTCACATGACATCCTTTTTTTAATACTTCTTTGAAGCAATTTTTGGTTGTTGATGTGCTGTAAATTTTTTATCAAACATTCAACCCTATGCTGCCCTCTGGCTTATCTTCTAGAGACCATAATAAGCCAAGATTCACAACTACAGAGCATCATACAAAATATTGTTAAAGAGATTCATTTTAATTTCATGTAAAAATTGAAATCTTCAAAGAAATTCTGCACTTGCCTAAAGGCAACACAGCTTTCTCTTTTCCTATTGAAATTTTAGCTGCTTCCTTGTCCATTAACAGAATAGTGATAAAATAGGTATTATGATCAACTATATCCATGCATAGTTAATCAAAATGCATATTATAGCCTGGACATTAGGGATTCCTTTTTAAATATATTTGTTTTGTCTTCTTGTGCATATAGTTAGCTCAAACTTATTTAACTGATTAGCATCTCACTAAGGTTGGTTTGTAGTACTCCAAGACTTGATGACTAAACACAATGTTATTCATAAACGAGATCATCATCACCTTACCATATATAAGAAACCTCTCTTCTATTTGAATTCAGTACTAAACATTCTCTATAGTACTAACAAACACATTTGTTGAGCACGAATCATCCTTTTTATAGTTTATTAATGTTAACAATCAGAGATTGTCAAACAAACTTCCTTTGTTATTATGATTTTAACACTTTCAATAGAACCACTCTGGAAATGGAAAACACTTTAATGTGGAGCTTTTAAGTCAATTGCCTGACTACAACAATGTGATCTGTTGCAGAATATCATTTGTGAAAGCCTTCCTGTTGTGTTATGTCTTTTTTCCCCAAGATATTTTTGTCAAGGATGTCCTTGGGACACAGATACTATTTTCACAACAATTTTATAGAAATAAGAAAGTGGGTAATTTATTTGGGAGGGGAGATTGTGATAATACAGTTCAATATTTCCAAAAATTCTTGCAAATACTTTACCCACTTCCAGATAGCTTGACAATAAATCCTTTTCAAAATTCTCATAATACTCAAATTGATACTCTTCATGATGACTTCATCAATCTGATTGTTTCCTTCTGTAATAAAGATCACAGCCAATACATTCACACATATCAATTGAGGCACTTGTCCAAGAGCTCTTATAAATTCTCCACAAAATGCCACATCTTTTCATGATTTTTCTAATCTCATGAAGCTACCAAAAGAGCAAACTAGGTACCCAATGATTATTTCTTCATCTTATCACTTGGCCATCCCACTTTCATTTTCAGCCATACATTTCTTTGATTGTATCCTTTCTTTATTCATTCATCTTTGTAGTTCTTTTTCTGTTATATGTGGCAGCTTTCTCTCAACTAACCAGAATGACTTGTTAATATGATACTAGTAGAGGACTGTTGTCAAAATAAATGATGAAGAGCAGCTAGATGGCAGAGTGCATAGAGAGCCAAGCATAGAGTTGGGAGCACCTGGATTCAATCTCACTCTGGCCTCAGACACTTTCTCGTTAATATGTATGTTTGTGTGTGTGTGCAAAAAGTGAGAAACATCTTTGGCAAGCACATGTTTCCCTGTGTTATTCCTCATTTTGGAGGGGTGTGTACAAAAATGTACTTACATGCATATTAATATGTGATATTCTTAATCTTTATTTTCTGTTCTAATACAGTCATTTTCAATGAGTAGAGACCCCCCAAAAAGTATGTTAATAGCAGGAACAAGAGACAAGCTTTATAATTTCTTTTAATAGTACATCATTATCTGGCTAATAAATATCTTCATCTACTTAGCTTTGCTATGCATATAGTTATATCTTATTCTATTGAGTGGTTATGGATCTGCTCAAGAGACTTCACACTACTCTATGGTTTGATACAATCAGCACAATGTAATGCTTGTGCCAAGGTATCTGTAGGCCTTTTACACCAACTCTAAAGAGTCTGTATTTAACTGGGACTTTCCATTGGACCTCCTCCATTAAGCTTTCAATGCAGTTTAATATAGTTGCCTTAACTTTGCCAGAACTACTACAGGAGTGGAAAGGGATATTTTTGTTTCTTTCTTTATTTCATGTGTTGCATTGTCCAAGGTATTCGTAAAGGACACTCACTTGCATTATTTTCAGTAGATAGATAAACACCATCAATCAACTTAAGGAAAGTAAGACCAAAGCAAAACAAAAATAGATACGTGTATATATGCATCTCTCTATGTAACCTTTAAAATTTCTTCCTGTCCTCAAATACATAAATTATGATAACAGTTTATATATGTGGAAAGAGTGATTTTTAAAGATGTAAACTGATGTACCAGTGACAACTAAATATAATCTACCATATAAATTTAATGGATTTTAGTAGACTTCTTTCCAGGAAATGATAGAATCAGCACATTGTCATTTCACCAAGAGGAGCAAGTAGAAAATATTACAACAGGGAATTTCTCTGTTAGGAGATTTTCTCTCACTTTAGGAGACTTTGGGTGACTCTGTAGGAGATTTCCTAGGATGGTGGTAAGTACTTATGTCAAGCATATGTCTGTCTGGGTTATGCCTCATTTGGTAGTAACAATCAGGGCATTGATGAAAAAAAATAATTTCTGTATCTGCATCTTTGAGGAAACCATAGGCTTTTGGTTTATGTACCTGATTGATTTCAATAGAGAAAAGATTTAAGCTCATATTTTAATCCAATGACTTGAATGCTTTTTAAGAAATAATGAAAAACAATAAACATGATAGGGAATTATATTTCCCTGCAATTTTCTGTGAATTATGTTATAGTGTTATATGTCAAATTTATTTGCAAACTTGCATGCATGCTCCTTTCTTATTAAATATGCCCGTGATACATGTGTTATTATTCTCATAAAATGTTTCTTTTTAATATTTAATGAGATATTCTTAATTAAAGGGCCATTGAATAAAAATATTTCTGCTGTTGCATCAGTTAAGGAATTTTATGTGATTGGTTTATTTTGAGGAGATACTTTGTTGAAGAAGGCTGCAGAGCAAAGTCTTAAGGTATTAATTTGAAATCAAGGAAACATGGGTATAACTACTTCCTCTAAGAGTTTATTGTGTCTATAGTCATGACCAAGTCATTTTACTTTTCTGCCTATATTCCTCTATAAGCCTGTATATAATTTTTCTCCTCTTAAATCTTCCATCCTTTATCTATAAACCAGTGATAAAAAACCAACTTTCTAGTAAATACCTAGCTCTCTAGATTACTGTGAAACTCAAATTAGATAAGGAAATTAAAGGAATAGAAAGTCTTAAAATAGTAAATATCAATTAAAATAGTAAATGTCAATTTTCAGGTAAGGCAATATTTTGCTCTACTGAATCAAATGATTCTAATTTTAGTAATTTCCCAAATACTTATTGTGTGCCAAGCCCAAGGATGAGGAATACAAAGACAAAGATAAAAACAGTCCTAATTCTCAAGGAGCCTTACTAGGAGAGAAAATATTTGAACACACAAACACACAGTGAACAACACTTCAAGGTGATTTCAAGAGGGAGGCACTAGTAGCTGAGATATCAAGAAAAATCTCATGTACGAGGTAGCATTTGATCTGAGCCTTTAAGGAAAATTATGAATTGTGAAAGAAAAGTAAGGAAAGAGTGAATTTCCAGCATGAGAGATAGCTAGCAAAAAGGCACAGAAATGGGAAATGAAAACACTGTGCATGAGGAGGTCTAGTCTGAGTGGAAAACAGTGTGAATAGAGAGAAAAAACATGAAGTTAAAACTAGAAAAGTCGATCGAGTCAAGTGTGTGAAGGTTTTTAAAAGTAAAACAAAGGAGTTTACATTTGATCATGGGAGAAATGTGTGTTGATTGACTGACTGTAGTTTATTGTAGAAGGGAGTGGCATAGTCTTACTTACTCTTTAGGAAAATAAATTTGGCAGTTGGTGTGAAGAACAGTTTGGAGAGAAGAGAATCTTAAGAAACCAAGACTATTGCTAAGTACCTGAATTAAGATTCTGGCTATATAGTTGGGTATAAAGGAGTAGATAAAAGAAATAGAAATGATCAACAATAAGTACAATGCCTTTTTTTTTTTGCTAGCAGAACATAAATTTTGCTATTACGAGTATAATTTCTCCCCTGACCATTTGGAAACATGTTGGTGTGGTTCTGGGCTCTTTTGGAATCCACATGATCCTCTGCCTACTGAGGAGTTAATTCATTTTCCATTGTCTTGCAATGTTTTTTTGGGGATGGATAGAGTCCTCTTTTTTTAGGACATATTGTTATGGGGTTCAGACTATGAACCCCTGGAGTACAGGAAGGATACCTTTCACAAGAATGCAAGATCCCGAAACTTATCTTAAAAGTAAAGAGAGATTTATTAGTAATGTTGAATTTTCGGCCAGCAAGACAGCATGAGTGGAGCAACCTGGGGGGTTGCACCCAGAATACCTCCATTCTGGGCATTTTGTATTCTTTTCAACAGTAAGGACGTGATTCTGGAGCAAGTGTTTGGGGGAAGGTTTGCACGAGTGCATGGGTATGGTTCTCATGATTTGCAGGATGAATGAATGTACTGTGTCTCTTTGTCCATCTCAATTCAATGGGGCAATCAAAGGAGGGTAATCTCCAAGGTCAGGCGTTTTGGATTGGGAGTCCAGAGGGCCTATGGGAGCAGTGGAATTTCCCTGATAATTGTTTGCCTGAATTTCTGGGGGTACCACGCCCATGCCAATATTGGAGGTCATTCTCCTGTTGTTAATATTTTCTTTGTCAGTTTATTTACTTATGTTTAAAGTTTTTTAATGGGTTTTCTTTATTCTGAGCAGCCTGGTGGCTTCAATCTTTTCCATCATCATTATCTATCACTGACTGTGATGGTGGTTACCTCAAGGCTCAGTCTCAAAGCTGTCTTGGCCCCCTTCCATGGTGGGAAATTCTTTCCACCAGCCTCAGTCTCTGTTCTGAGTCACACCTGGATGAACAGACTCCAGTTTAGCTGGAGACTAATTCCCTTTCACTCAGGTATGTACATACACCTACATGTACCCTGCCTCAGTTTCTTCTGTTATTTAGTTCATTGGCTGAGGTTTGCTACATTTTAGTAGGCTGCTAAACTAAACACTAACTTTTTTGCTTTTCTGTACTCCCTTTATAGATGTTTAGAGTCTGGGATAGTTGACTGAGTTTTGTTCCAAGTTGTTAAAGAATGGTGAGGTGAGGGTAATAAAGTGTACCTGCAGACACTGTACAGCCATAACAGCAAGGGGATGAATTTGAGTGGACTTCAGAGCAAAAACCCAAAAGTCGTATTGTGCAGCCCTTCGTTTATAGTGATAGATGCAACTAGTTTACTTCTTGTATGTAATACTTATTTTGGAGAGATTTAAGAGAGAGTGAGCATTAAAGAAAATTCCTAGTGCTTCACCTTGTGTTTGCATCAATATCCGTTCAGTGATTCCTTATGATTCTATGACCTGGTTGAAGTTGTAGGCTAACCAAACAAGAATGCTGGGTGGTTCTGCAAAGCCTGTGTCCTGCTTTTATATCCACAAAATATCACAAGTTCTAGGGATTTTGGTCTTCTTTTCTCAGCTCATTTGATTCATCTCCTGCTGCAAATTTAGGGAAGGATTTAGATAACATGATGTCTTCATAGTATGTCAGAGTTTGAATGGCATTAAAATAACTGGAGGCCAAAACAATAACAACAAAAATCTACCCCTTAGTTTTCTACACCTTTCATTTCCTGGTTTATGGAATGGAACCTACAGTAATGCTACCCAACTGCAACAGCCACAAGTTGTTTCCCTAAGATAAGTGACTGAGATCCAAGACAATCCCAGGGACTCATAATGAAAAATGCCCTCTGCCTTCCAAGAAAGAATTGATGGAGTCTGAAAGCAGACTGAAACTTGTTATATTTCACTTTCTACAATTTTTTAGAGTGAGGTCTCTTCCACAAAATGCCTAATATGGAAAAGTGTTTTACATGATTGCACATGAAAATCTAGATCAGATTGCCTACCATCTCTGGGGAGGGAGAAAGGTGGAAAAGATGGCAGGTAAGAAAGTGGCAGAGAATTTGGAAGTCAAAACATTTTTTAAAAATGAATGTTAAAAATTGTTTTTATATGTAATTGGAAAAATGAAAATCATCAATAACATACAACTTCTTAATAAGGGATAACTTTATGAATGAACTTTTGTTTTTACTTTTATTGGTTAATTAATGGGTATTAAAATGTATTTTTATTCAGGCTGCATTGGCTTAAAATAAAGCTTGATGTATGTATAAAGTACTGGAGAAGGTCAAGTGCTTTTCTTCCACTGAATTTCAATCAAGTACTTCTAAGTAATTTAACTGAAATATGTTTATTCTATTTTAAAAGCCTGATGTGCACTTCCCAATGTTGATAATTAAGAAAATGTAAGTCTTAAATTTATAGTTTCAATACATAATGAATTATGAAATGCCTTTGATTTAAAAAAAATCATTATCATTTACTGTTAGAGGATCCTAACTGGTTGAGGACAGTTTTTGTGATAAGACCAGTAACCAGTGCTGTATTTTCATTATTACTGGGAATTTCTAGGTGAAGAAATGCTTTTTCCAATTCAGGTTAGCCTCTTTCTTGTAAGGTAAAGTCTTAGAGAATTGCAAAGAGTACTAATTTAGAAATCTGTCCAGGATTGCTTGTCCAGTATATGTCAGAGGCAAGATTTTAACCATATTTTTTCTGGCTTTGAAGCCAGGTCTCCATCTAATACATCACACTGCTTCTCTGTGGCACCAAAGTAATTTTAATTAGAACAATCAATGGATTTACATAATTTTAAGATATGTTATTCTTCACAAATTAAGAGTCAGTGTTATAGAAGATAGTGTGTGAAAACTTAACATTGCCTTGAAAGGATTTGATCAAATCCTTGTCTCCTTCACTTCGAGAGCCCTCTATCTTAAACCCCAAAAGGAAGAATGATCTACAAATGTCAGGGGAATGAAGAATATAGAGCTAAAATGTACACTCATATGGCTGTACTGGATGGATTATAATTTGGTTTTCTTCCCTAAAATAGTAAATACTGCTAAATGCTGAGAAAGAGTTTTCTGTTCTGGCAATCCACAGCAGTACTAATGTCTCTTCATGGAATCAAAATGGGAGGGAAGTCATCATTTCATTGGATAAGAAACAGTTGTGTCTATGTCATATTTTCTCACATTGTCAATGAGTATATCACCAGGGGCAGAACTGTAAGCCCATTTAATCAACAAATTAAATCTATTGCTTCCTTTGAACATCTAAGATTGCCATGGAGGGAGCTAAAATTAATTGGCAAAAAGAATTATTTTTTTCCACTGAGCAATGCATATTATCTAGCACTCTGTTCAATGTGTTTCTGCCAATTGATTTTGTAATAATTTTCTTCTAGTTGTTCCCAAGTGTATTAATTAAGTGTGTAGGTCTGTAGTTTCAAGTACATTTGACACCATCAGTAGATCCCGACAGCCTAGCAATATTCTCGTGTGTGTCATTCCTTCTGCTTTGTATCACCTTGAATAAGGAAGAAATTTGAACAGAATGAGTGGGAATTAGGCTAAAGAAATATCATGGATGTGTGCACACATGTGTATGATGTGTTTATTTAAATTCAGTTTATGTAACAATACTTTGAATGTAGTAACCAGTAGATAAATAAAAACACTTATTGATATAAATACGAGTTTTATTTAGCTAATCACATATATATGTACCTGTATTCATCATTATGTCTATCAGAATTTAAACTTATAGGAATATCTGTATGTATGTACACATCTCAATATAAGTTCACATGTGTGCATGTGCAAATATATTTAATTCCATAAATATTTTAAACACAAACTTTGTGATAGGCACCATGCTAAGTTTTGGGTATACAAAAACAGGCAAAAAACAATCCCTCAAAGAATATTATATATGTTTTATATTTATATATAAATAGATGTGTATATATATTTTACACCCATGTATCTAGACACTTATGGTTGTATGTGTACAATTTACAGAAAATCATGGGCCTTGCACAAATGATAACTTGTTCTTATCCCTAAATTTTCCTTCAAAAATCATCAGATGGAAGATGATGTTTTTCTCTGACCCCCATGACTCCTCAAACCTCCCCAAAACAGAAATTATAAAGCAAAGACAAAGTCATTTCAACTGTTTCTAGGGTCTAGGACACTAAGAATCCAAAAGAGTGTTTAGAAAAAAACTGAAAGAAACCCAGAAAACTGATACTTACTGACACTGAACTCATACAACACTCCCTCCCTTCCTTCCTTACTCCTGGAAGTGAGCCTGTACTAGCAGACCCAAAGAAAAGACATGGGCCGACATCAAAACCCATCCCTACAACCTCTTTACTTTTAGTGTCCTGGTGACTCCAGCTCTAGGCCATGGAAGTTTCCTCAGCTTCCATTCCCAGCTTGGCCATAGCCCTTCAAATACAAGAGGCTTCCAGGGGCTGTTAACCAGAAACATCAGTGCTGTAAAACTCTGAACTACCAGTGTTTCTGAACTGCTGATACTAAGGAAAACAGGCTTTGAACTGCAGGTTGTCACTGCCCAAAGAGCTGAGGAACAGACAAAGAGAGGCAGGTCATCAGGATAGTACATGTAGGGTGCTGTGCAGTACTACACTAAGGCTAAGGAAAGAGTCCAGTATCCAGCTGGGGGCAGTACTGACAACCCACAATTCATTCAGTTGGGACAGAGATCTCAGTTGGTGATTCCCGAATTGCCTAGTGTGAGAGGCTAAGATGTTATGAGATGGAAAACTTAATCACAACATAAATACTTAGAATTGAACAATAAAAAAATGATAAATGGAGTTGGAGGACTGAAAAACCAAACATTGGAGGAAGAAGAAATCTCAAAGACCTTGAACATAAACATACAAATCAACAAGAAAAATAGTAACAACAGAAAGAAATGTGACTGTTAGATTTAGTAAATTAATTAAGGCATTTGTAAATAAATTCTGCAAAATGAAAAAAAATTATTCATTACTTCACGTGATATATAACACTATGGAATTTGAGGAAATATGGAACTACAACACATCATTAATGAGTAATTAGTAATTTAAAAGAGAAATAAGAATCATTAAGAGCAGAAGTTATGGATAGCAAAAATAATGAGTAGACCAGAAAAAACTTGGATCTATAATAGCAAGCCTCATCAAATAAACAATAGAACAATACATTAAGAATACAAATATGCAGATGTGAAAGACAATCTCCAAGAAAAGAAGCAAAAAACAAGATGCTCATTGTGCAAGTTAAACCTAGGTATGTCAAAGATGGTGTGTATACAAACAATCTAAGGATCATAAATCTCCCAGGAGAACATGGTAAGACAAAAAAAAACCTTTACACCATAATGAATGAAATAATAGAAGAGAACTTCCCAGAACTTCTGAACATTCAAAACAAAATTGTAATTGAAAAAATTCACAGGTCGCCTCCAGGAAAAAAAAAAAAAGCTGCAAACTCTAAGACACATAGTAATTAAATTTAACAATTCTAAACAAGTTCAGCAAACCTTCAGGAGAAAGAACTTCAAATACAAAGGAAAGGATATTTGATGAAAGCAAAACTTTTCCCAAACCCCTAGAAAAATGAGGAAGGAAGGTAATAAGGTGTTCTAAAGAACACTAGAGCTCAGGATATAGCCCTGGGTGATCCATTCTACAAATATGAACCTAATTACGCAGGACAAAAGATAGGATGCTAAATAATGAAGGAGAGTGAAATATTTTTAGGGAAAAATAAAGAACTGAATCTATTAATTTCATCTCAAATACCCCAAACAACAGAAATGCAGAAGCTGTAAATAAATACAGACAGCAACAGTAACAGTAACAATAGAAAGACTTAAGAAACTTCTTTCTAAATGTTTATAAGGAGACAGGAGTGAAGTCTGGAAATCTGAGAGAGGATGCCATAAAGAGATAAACAAAGGAGTTTATGGACAGAACCTGTCAAAATCCTACATAAATGTTAATGTTTCTTTTGTGGGACTACTTTACAATATGGGTAGATACATGAAGGAAGTGGAGGAAGGAAGCTGGGGGTCAGAGAAGAGGACTAATAATAAGGAGAAGGTGACTTCTGTGATCTCAGAATCCAAGAACCTACAGGGGAATGGATGAGGAAGACGTTTAAAAAGGAGAGGAAAAAAATGGCCTTAGTTGGCAGGTGGAAGGGGATTCTACTGATACATGCTCTTGAAAGGAGCAACAGAAAGGTGAAGGGAAATGAAACTTACACTGGATGACACCTGGGGGGTTTGGTCCCGGAAAAGTCTTCTTGTTCTGAAAGGAGGGATAGTTGGAGCTTGTCGGGGACTTGGGACTGGGAGGAGAGGCAGAGCCCAAATTAGGGGCCTGCCCAGGCAAACCTAGGGGAAAAAGTTAACAACAGGGTAGGAAAGAGAATGCCCTTCCATAAAGCAGTACTTTCTAATACCTGCAATAATTGGCAACATTATGACAATGAGTCATAATGGATAAAGGAAATCCATTGGATTAAGTTTTAAAAGAAGGATCACAGCAGGACCAAGAGAAATGTAGAAAAAGCCTAGAGGGTAGAGCCTAGAATAGATAGATGCCTTGGAAGCTCTTATTGTATAAAGAATACCGAGAAAAGAAAGAAACCAGATGACTATAAGGTTGGTGAAAAAGGAGAAGATTGATGTTGAAGAGATTAAAAGAAATTAGCTTTCAAAGGGGGAGCAAAAACAAAATTTAAAAAACTTAATAAACAGGACACTAAAGGGGAAGAAAGGAAAGTGAAGTCTTCCTGATTGCTAATTAAAGGAGAGGAAAAAGGATAGATAAGTAGTTAGATAGAAAGAGAGAGAGAGAGATGGATACATACATGCATGCATATATATATATATATATATTGAGAAATACATAGACAGGCAGACATATCCAGATAAAAGCAAGTATGAGGAAATAAAAAATAAAACCTTAAAGAAAAGATGGTACCAAATGAGTATTCAGGATGAGGTAAAGGGAAACAATGGAAAAGGAAATAGGGTCCCCTTAAAAAAAAAGATTAAAGTAAAATAATTGAAGACAAAGCATAAAAACAATACTGTGTTAGAGCAGCAAAGGAGAATAAATCTTAACAAAATACATAAAAGAAACATTTTCTGAACTTCAAGAGGAAATAGTAAGATAAGAATGACAGGAAACATCAGTATCCCTCTATCAGTTTTGGATTCATGTAACAAAAAGAGAAACAAAAGAAAAAATATTGATCTGAACAAATATCTGGATAATTTAAAAGGCAATGCTATTTTCTAAATATATAACAAAAGGATATTTATATATCTCTGCATGACATGAAGCTTTTTTTCAGAAACTAATCAAGAATGAGGGGATAGGGAAAATGAAAACAAATATAAAAAGGCAGAAATAATAAATACCAACCTGGGGGAACCACTTTTGAAAAAGTTTGAAGGCAAGATGGAACATTGTGTATAGCAAGCAGTAAGCAAGCCAGTTTGACTAGATCAAAAATTATGGGAAAGTTATTTAAAATAAGATTGAAAAGATAGTTGGGAATCAGATTTTGAAGTTTGCTTTTAATTCCAGACCCAACAGATACCCACAGATATCCTCTGAACATTTTTGAATAGAAAGTGACATGAGCAGGCCTTTTCTGAATATTATGGACAACTGTATGAAAGCAGTATTAGAGAGGGAAGATATTGGTAGTATGGAGGTCAATTAGAATACTATTGTAACTAATGAAGAATTCAAAGGAGAGGAGATAAGAATCTGAACTAGTATAGAGACTATGATAGGATAAAAATAATCGACGTAAAAAAGTATAAAGGGGTAAGACAAGATTAGAGAACAGATCAGAAGCAGTGAGAATGAAGATGATTACAAGTTCTAAACCTGTGTGACTGGAACGAAGGGTGATGGTGTCACCTACAGAAATGAGACTATTTGGAGAAAAGAACTAAGGTCACAGGATAATTGGAGGTTTGATGAGTTACATTATGGAGATGTTGAGTTTGATATGTTAATATGATGTTCAATTGTAGTTGGCCATCAGGTAGTTCTCAATGTGAGGTTAAAATTAATATGTAGATTTGGGAGTTCTTTTTATAGAGAAAATAACTGAACCCCCAGAAGTTGAAATACTCTGTATAGAGAAAAGATAAGAGAATCCAGGACAAATTGTCAGGAACTCTGAGGATGCAGAGCAAGTATTGTCTGTCCTTCATTTCCACCACCCTCCCTTAGTTTTAGTCTTGTGTCACCAACTGCCTAGTGGACATTTTAAACTAGATGTTCTAAAGTCATTTCACACTCAATATACCCAATAACTAATTTCCCCCACTTCCCAATTTCTCTGTTTGATATTCTTGTACATGTGTGGATCTGGAACGTTATCCATATAGATCTTCATCTTTCATCAAGGTAGTCTGAAACTCTATGCATCCTATTTTGTTCTAGGAAATTGTCCATAGAAATGACTAAGGTCTTTCTCTAGTTGCTTTATTTTTTTCCTTCAACCTTTAGGACAGATTCTGTGCTTGTTTTCTGAAGTTCATCTCAGTTGAGTACAAAATTAATCACCAGAAGTTTGGCCACCAAGTAATGAATTAAGATTCTGGTCATAGCAGGCTCTGAAATGGACAAAACCTTAACATGGCAAGTCACGTTACATATATCCATATTATGGAATTTATTTAAACCTAGCTTATATATTCCAAGTATTTTCCTTTTCCAAACACCCACAATTGTTTTTAACAACAGAGACATATGTACTTTGGAAATGAAAATGTACTTTAGTAAAAAATAATTTTTGGTTTGTTAAAAAAAGAAAATCATTAGATAAATGTTTACATGGGCTGTATGTTTCATAAGGAAATGCTACAAGAAATTAATTCTACTTTTTTTCTTCTTAGTATAAGACATACATACATTTTTATTTGTATCTTTACAAAATGTTCTCATTTAATTCTTTGTTTATAACACTTCAGACTACTACAAGCAGGATACTGTCAAACATAAGGTACTAGATCTGGAATTAGGAAGACCTGGGATCAAGCCCTACTTCTGACACTATTTTTATGACCATATGTAAATAATTGAACCTTGTTATGCCTCAATCTTATTAATTGTAAAATAAAAGAGAATGTGTATAGAACTGAACTTCACAGGGCTTTTTGGTCTTAATTAAAATAATGTAAATTAACTTCTTTAAAAATTTAAAATGCTATGTGTGTGTTAGCATTAACTAGGACATCTCTATACAGCCACTTGGAGAAAGGTAGACCAAGTGTGCAATTTAATAAATATGGGATCCAACAATAGCACTGAACTGTAAGTTCAAGTTATACAACTCTGATGTGGATATCTGGGAAAAAGGAAACCTACCAATCCTTTGATCAAATTTAAAGTGATTCTTCTTGCTTAGTCCATGAGGCAAAGACTACTTGATTTAATTACAGAACCAAGTCTATTGATGGCAAAAGAAACACTTGTCAATCAATCAATCAATCCACATTGTGATATATGTGTCTGTCAGTATGCTAAGCAATGAGAATGCAAAAGAAAATAATATAGATTTTTTAAGTCCCTTCCCTTAAGGAACTTGTATCTTATTGTCATTATGATGTCCTCTGCATCTGCAGAATGCTAACACTGTAAGCAGGCTACTGTCTTTGAATAAAAACACAGAAAGAAGGGTTTTCTCCACCCCTTTAAATTCAGATGTTGCGCATATGAGCATCACCTTTCAGAATTTCACACAATACTGTTTCCATTCCCCATTGTTATTTTTTTAATTTTTTTCTTTTGCCTCTGTATTCTACAGCCCTCCTACCAAACTTCTGCCTCAACACTTGTTTGCCATGCTTCTGGCAGGAACACAATGAAAGTCTGTCTCCTGAAGGCTATGAAGTTTGAATCCTCCCTCTGGGCCACAACTATGTTTCTTTCCTGTTTCCTTGAATGCTTCAAGTGAGCTCCTAGAGTGAGAGTTGAACTTTGATACATTCAAGTGTTGCAAAGCATATTGATTAGAGTAGGGGCATTCATGTCAAGATCTCAGAATTCTATTTCTGACTCTCCAGCTCTTTTGGAATACTTCCTTGATTCATGTTTTCCCACTATCTATTAGACATGATTTCGCTCACCAACAACATTGTACTAGGCACCAGCGAATGAGTCAGACTGAAGGGGAATAACAAAGAAGTAAAACAAATATCTCTTGCCCTCAAATAGTTTCTGGACTAGATAGAGGGGGAAAAAAAACCCCTAACATAAATGAATTAGAGAATATGTACTTTTAAACCAACATAAAGCAAGGATGTGATAATGTGCTATTATAGGACTGTACTACTACAACTACTTTAACATGTTATCATATCCTTGCTTTATGTTGCTTTAAATCATATATATATATGTGTGTGTGTGTGTGTGTGTGTATACATATACACATATATATGTTCCTCTTCATAACTATTAAAGATATTTGATTTGGTAGAGCAAAATAACAGATTCAAAGATTCCTAGCTATACTATGTTTCTGATACATAAAATCATACAAAAATCTTTGTTCCACAACTCTGATTATTTATACCAAACAGGCAAAAACCATGAAGATAAATATTTGTTTCCATCTATAGAGGGTGTCTGGCAGAGTACATAATGTGAAAGCCCCTGTAGATCAGGACTTATGTAGAAATTGGTGGGCTTGTTTTGTTTTTTACTATATTTTCATAACTTAATTTTGATATAATTGGTTTCCTTTATACTGTGTATTTTATTCAACACTTTTTAAAACATTTTTCTGAGAAGATTTCATTGGCTCATCAAACCTCCAGACCAATAGGTTCAACACACACACAACACATACACACATATACACACACACATAAAGTGAAGATGTTTTTGAAGGAAAAAATTCCCTAGATTTTTTTTTTACGGCATTGCAATGATTAATCCCAAGAACATTGCAGTCCTTTAAATGAGACTTATAATTGCTCAGTCAAGTTTGGCTCAAACTTCACCATTAAAAAATCCAATCTATTAAGTATGTCTATTTTATAAATCAAGATATGTAGCCATGATTCATTGACCTATTTATATGTACAATTTGAGCAGACCCTGTAAATAATTAATAAATTGAGCTTAGAAAAGAGAAGTTTGGATTGCTTTTGGAAAAAGCTATTGCTTTCAATGACCACAGACCTATGTGAAATAAAATCACATATTGTTGATGCTAATATTTTCATGGGGATGCCATATCTATGGCAATCATAGAAAATTACAGTTTCTTTTTTTTAAAACATTATTTGTATTTGGTCAATTTCAAACATTATTTTTTGGATATAAAAATCATTTTCTCTTTCTCCCTCCCCTCCCTCCACCCCTCCCATAGCCAATGCGAGATTCCACTTGGTATCACATGTGTCCTTGATCCAAACCCATTTCCATGTTGTTGGTATTTGCACTAGGATGTTCATTTAGAGTCTACATCCACAATCATATCCCCTCGGCCCCTTTAGTCAAACATTTGCCTTTCCTAAGTGATTTTATTCCCACAGTTTTTCCTCTGCATGTGGATAGTGTTTTTTTCCCCCATAGATCCCTGCAGATTGTTCAGGGACATTGCATTGACACTAATGGAGAAGTTCAATACATTTGATTGAACCACAGGGTATCTTTTTCTGTGTACAATGTTCTCCTGGTTCTGCTCCTTTTGCTCTGCATTACTTCCTGGAGGTTGTTCCAGTCCCCATGGAATTCCTCCACTTTATTATTCCTTTGAGCATAGTATTCCATCACCAACATGTGCCACAATTTGTTCAGCCATTCCCCAACTGAAGGGCATCCCCTCATTTTCCAGTTTTTTGCCATCACAAAGAGGGCAGCTATGAATATTCTTGTACAAATCTTTTTCCTTATTATCTCTTTGAGGTACAAACCCAGCAGTACTTTGGCTGGATCAAAGGGCAGACAGTCTTTTATAGCTCTTTTGGCATAGTTCCAAATTGCCCTCCAGAATGGTTGGATCAATTCACAACTCCACCAGCAATGAATTAATGTACCGACTTTGCCACATCCCCTCCAGCATGACTCTGAGGTCATGTTGGCCAATCTGCTAGGTGTCAGGTGATACCTCAGAGCTGTTTTGATTTGCATCTCTCTGATTATCAGAGATTTAGAGCACTTTTTCATGTGCTTATTAATAGTTTTGATTTCTTTAACTGAAAACTGCCTATTCATGTCCCTTGCCCATTTTTCAATTGGATAATAGATTGATTTTTTGTACAATTGATTTAGCTCTTTGTAAATTTGAGTAATTAGACCTTTGTCAGAGGTTTTTGTTATGAAGATTGTTTCCCATTTTGTTATTTCTCTTCTGATTTTTGTTATATTGGTTTCATTTGTACAAAAGCTTTTTAATTTGATGTAGTCGAAATTATTTATTTTACATTTTGTGACTTTTTCTAAGTCTTGCTTTGTTTTAAAATCTTTGCCTTCCCAGAGGTCTGACATTATACTTTCTGTATTCATATAATTTACTTATTGTTTCCCTCTTTACGTTCAAGTTGTTCACTCATTCTAAGTTTATCTTGGTGTGGGGTGGGAGGTGTTGATCCAAGCCTAATATCTCCCACACTATCTTCCAATTTTCCCTACAGTTTTTTTTTTATCAAATAGTGGATTTTTTTCCCAAAAGCTGGGATCTTTGGGTTTGTCATAGACTGTCTTGCTGTGGTTACTTTCCCAAAGTCTATTCCACTGATCCTCCTTTCTGTCTCTTAGCCAGTACCAAATTGTTTTGATGACCACTCCTTTATAGTTTAGTTTGAGATATGGGACTGCAAGACTACCTTCCTTTGTATTTTTTTTCATTATTTCCCTGGATATCTTTGAACTTTTTTCCTTCCAAATGAACTTTGTTATGTTTTTTTCTAATTCAGTAAAAAAAGTTTTTTGGAAGTTCAATGGGTCTGGCACTAAATAAGTAGATAAGTGTGGGTAGAATGGTCATTTTTATTATATTGGCTCGTCCTACCCATGAGCAGTTAATGTTTTTCCAATTGCTCAAATCTAGTTTTAGTTGTGTGGAAAGTATTTTGTAGTTGTGTTCATATAGTTCCTGTGTTTGTCTCTGGAGATAGATTTCTAAGTATTTTATATTGTCGAAGGTGATTTTTAATGGAATTTATCTTTCTAATTCCTGCTGCTGAGATGAGTTGGAGATATATAGAAATGCTGATGACTTATGTTGCTTTATTTTGTATCCTGAAAATTTGCTAAAGTTGTTGATTATTTCCACTAGCTTTTCAGTTGGTTCTCTAGGATTCTTTAAGTAGACCATCATGTCATCCACAAAGAGTGATAGCTTGAGCTCCTCATTGCCAATTTTAATACCCTAAATTTCTTTTTCTTCTCTAATTGCTACTGCTAGAGTTTCTAGTAAAATGTTGAATAATAAAGGTGATAATGGGCATCCTTGTTTCACTCCTGATCTTATTGGGAATGCAGATGGCATTCCCCATGCATCCCCAATGCAGATGATGTTGGCTGATGGTTTTAGATAGATACTGTTCATTATTTTTAGGAAAGACCCTGTATTCCTATACTTTCTAGTGTTTTCAATAGGAATTCCTATTGAAAACACTAGAAAGTATAGAAATAAATAGAGACAAAAAGGAATACACCTTCTTTTCAGCAGAAAATGGCACATTCACAAAGATTGACCATATACTAGGTTATAAAAAAATGGCATACAACTGCAGAAAAGCAGAAATAATAAATGCAACCTTTTCAGATCATAAGGCAATAAAAATAATGATTAGTAAGGGTACATGGAGAGCCAAATCAAAATTAATTGGAAATTAAATAATATGTTTCTCCAAAATCTGCTAGTTAGAGAACAAATCATAGAAATAATTAATAATTTCATTGAAGAAAATGACAATGATGAAAAATCCTTTCAAATTCTATGGGATACAGCCAAATCAGTACCCAGGGGAAATTTTATAACCTTGAGTTCATATATTAACAAATTAGGGAGGGCAGAGGTAAATGAATTGGACATGCAAATCAAAAAAACTTGAGAACATACAAATTAAAACCCTGCAGAAGAAAACCAAACTAGAGATCCTAAAACTTAAGGGAGAAATTAATAAAATCGAAAGTGATAGAAGTATTGAACTAATAAATAAGACTAGATGCTGGTATTTTGAAAAACAAACAAACAAACAAAATAGACAAAGTATTGGTCAATCTAATAAAAAAGAGGAAAGAGGAAAACCAAATTAACAGTATCATGGATGGAAAGAGAGAACTCACCCCCAAAGAAGAGGAAATTAAGGCAATCATTAAAAACTATTTTGTCCAATTATATGGCAATAAATGTGCCAATAAATATGTGCCAAATAAAATGTGCCAAAATGTGCCAAATAAATATGCCAATCTAAGTCTTATGGATCAATATTTACAAAAATATAAATTGCCCAGATTAAAAGAAGAAGAAATAAAATTATTAAATAATCCCAAATAAGAAAGAGAAATTGAACAGGCCATCAAGGAACTCCCCAAGAAAAAATCCCCAGGGCCTGATGGATTCACAAGTGAATTCTATCAAATATTCAAAGAACATCTAATCCCAATACTATGCAAACTATTTGACATAATAAGCAAAGAGGGAGTTCTACCAAATTAATTTTATGACCCAAATATAGTACTGATCCCAAAGCCAGGCAGGCCAAAAATGGAGAAGGAAAACTAAAGACCAATCTCTTTAATGGACACAGATGCAAAAATCTTAAACAGGATACTAGCAAAAAGACTCCAGCATGTGATCATGAGGGTTATTCACTATAATCAGGTGGTATTTATACCAGCAATGCAAGGATGATTCAATATTATGAAAACCATCCACATAATTGACCATATCAACAAGCAAACCAACAAAAATCACATAATCATCTCAGTAGACGCAGAAAAACCCATTGACAAAACACTCTTAGTACCAACATCAATTCCCCCCACCCTTTTTTTCATACCATTTTATAGGTTTTGAAGCCCCAATCTTTTCCCATGAATGATTCTTCCATTTAATATAATCAGGAAAATATTTTTTGAGAATAACAAATAGCATTTCCCCCATATATTAATATATATAATTTGATCTGATTGTAGCCCTTAAAGAAGAGGGTTTGAATTAAAAAAACCACAGTTTTCTCCTTTTCCTTCTTTTTCATATTTCTCTTGATCTTTGTGTTTGGATATCAAACTTTCCACTTAGTTCAGGTCTTTTCCTTAAAAATACTTGGAAATCTATTTTGTTGAAGGCCATACTTTCCCCTGGAATTATATAGTCAGTTTTTGATGGATAGATGATTCTTGGTTGAAGACTCAGTTCTATTGCCTTTCTGAATATCATGTTCCAGGTCTTGGGGTCCTTTAGTGTGGAAGCTGCCAGGTCTTGTGTGATCCTGATTGGTGCTCCTTGGTATCTGAATTTCCTCTTTTTGGCTTCTTATAGGATTTTTTCTTAGTTTGAAAGTTTTGGAATTTGGTAATTACATTTCTGGGAATTGTTTTTGGGGGGTTTAGTATAGAGGGTGTTCTATGAACTCTTTCAATGTCTATTTTCCCCCTTGTTCAAGAACTTCAGGGCAGTTTTCTTGAATTATCTCTTGTAGTATGGTGTTAAGGTTTCTGTTTGTTTCTGGAATTTCATGTAGACCAATGATTCTCAAATTGTCTCTCCTTCCTCTGTTTTCCTGATCTGTCACCTTGTCAGTGAGATATTTTATGTTTTCTTCTATTTTGTCAGTCTTTTGACTTTGCTTTATTAATACTTGCTGTTTTGCAAGATCATTGGTTTCCAGTTGCTCAATTCTGATCCTTAAGGACTAGTTTTCTTTTATAATTTTTTTGGCTTTCTGCTTTAACCTTTTGGTATTCAGCTATGATTTCTTCATTTTTTAACCATTTCCTACTTTTGTAACCAGAAGGCTTTCATCTTTTTGATAAGCTCCAATTGGAATTCTTCCAGGACTTGTGGACAATTTCTATTTTTTTAGGTTTTGCCTTTGTTTGAATTTCATCCAGCATTTCCTCTATAGCCTGGGTTTTTCCTTCATAAATCTTTTGAGAGTGGCTGCTTTTTTTAAGAATTTGAGCCTCTGTGCATAATTAACCATTTTCCTGGATGTTTTTCCTTCCCTCTTTAGCCAGAAATTTGAGTGAGCTGGGCAGGTTCTCTGTGTATGGAGTTAAGGAGCAAGAATTCTGCCTGAGGCAAGCTCTTGAATCTCCACAGTCCTTTGCAGCTCTTCTCTGTGCTACTTTCTCAGGGGAGCTCGAGGTCTGCACTCTCCTGCCCATCTGAGTTTCCCTTCTAGATGCTTTCAGGGGTATGTCCCTGATGGTTCCAGTCACCTTCCAATGACCAGAGGCATCCCTTACTCACTCCAAAAGTGTTCCTTACTTACCCCCTGGTACTGGCAAGCACATTGGCTCCAAACATACAAGGTCTGTGCTCCCTCGTGTGCTGGGGTTTCCTGCCTAGCTGCTTTCAGGGCTAAGTCCCCAGTGGTCCCAGTCAGCTCCAATGGACCTAGAGGTGCCCCCTGCTCACTCCAGAGGTGCCCCTCACTCACTTCTTTTTGCGTGCCCTGGCTCCGGCGCTGGCTCCAACTCTGGCTCCGTAGGTGTGGTGGGGGAGAGTGGATTGGCTTGTGTTTAGGTGGAAGCTTTTTCGCCCTCTTATAGATTGGAAAAGCCCCAATCCCACACACCTTCAATTCTGCGCCATACTGTACAGTTCCTCCGTTCTTCTAAAAATGATTTTTAAGATCTTTTGGAGTAGTCTTTGTTGGTGTGTGCTGGGGAGAGGAAGTGACCCAAGTCTACATTTCCACCATGGTTACCTGGAAGTCTCGGGAATTATAGTTTCTGAGGAGTCAAAATTATGTTTCACTCAAAAGGCAAAGAAGAGAAGCATGAAAAGAGACAACAGTTTGCAGCTTAATAATTAGAAAGCAACCTTAAAGATATCATCAGATCAAATCAATCATAGTATTTTTAAGTGCTTATTTTATCTCATACACTGTTCTAAGTGCTTGGGATAAAAAGAAAAGGAAGGCAAAAATGTACCTGTCCTCAAGAAGCACATATTCTTTTGTTGGAGATCATATGTAAACAACTATTTATATACAAGATATATTCATTATAAATGGGAAGTTATATCAGATAGACATTTGGATTGGGAAAAGAGAGAAGATATAGAAAGATCCTTTGCAAAAGATGAGAATTGATCTGAGTTTTGAAGGAACAGAGAAAAACTAGGAGGTAGAGACAAAGACAGATCGTATTTCTAAAATAGGAAATAGTCAATGAAATGATATGGAGTTAGGATATGAGGAACAAGAACAATGGAAATAGATTACAAAGAAAATGAATGGGGCATAGAGTCTGGTGAGAAGACCAAGTGGGTAGTAAGTAGCCAGGTCAAAGGCTTTAAAAGCAAAATAAATGATTTATATTTTATCCTGAAGGTGGTGAAGAATTAACTGGTATTTATTAAACAGGAGAGTTGACCTGCATTTGAGAAACAATGATTTGACCAAAAGATGATCGGGATGGAGAGAGAAAAAAAAAAGGTAGGTATGTGATATAGTGAGAAAGAATAAATGTAATTTATATCCACTTTGTAGCAATTTGCATGTGTATGTATCTTTAGAATTAATGCTACTAAAATTACATTCTTAGTTTATATGGTTTGATTGATTCATGTATTTGTAGAAATTTCTCTAAATGTTCATAGTTCCACGAATCCTTATTCACTACTCTTCTCCTATTCTCTCAAAAGAAGTTGAGTCTATTTTATTGAGTAAGATTCTTTTTACTGCAGTGTTCTGATCATTTATTCAAAGGCCCAAGTTTTGCAAGTTGGAAAGTTCTTCAGGAAACAAAGTTCATGACATTTGTCTATTTTTATTTTTTTCAGGAATAGTACAAGGTTTAGGAAGGTCTGTGAAACAGGCAAAGTTTGTGTTCAAAGTTCTAATCTCCTCATTTTTGTGCGTATTTCCTCTATTTCAGGAAGCTCCAGGTGAGCAGGAATTTCATAGTAGCCTTTGTCTCCTCAAGCCTTCTCTCTCTAAGTCCCTGGACCCACTTTCTTGACCTTTGACCTTGACTTATCCCTGGCTTTGGACCACTGAGACTTAAATTTACTAATATCAGATAGGAAACAGATGAGGTACCATCAAATTGCCATTTCTCTGTCATTCTTCTTTACCCTTCCTAAATTTCAGCTACTCATACCCTCTCTAGGTCAGGCTGGTTTATCTGCAAGATGAATATAATTTTTAAACCACTTTCCTGGGACTGAGGTCACCAATTTTAATTCTTTCAATGAGATAAAAGATGATGGAGAGCCAACTCAAAAACTAACTGGAACTTAAATAATATGATACTCCAAAATCGGAGAGTTAGAGAAGAAATCATAGAAATAATAATTTCGTTGAGGAAAATGACAACGGTGAGACATCCTTTCAAACCTTATGGGATGCAGCCAAGGCAGTACTTAGAGGAAAATTCATATCTCTGAGTGCATATATTAACAAATTAGGGAGGACAGAGATCAAGGAATTGGAAATACAAATCAAAAAACTTGAGAAAAAACAAATTAAAAAGCCCCAGAAGAAAACCAAACTACAGATCCTAAAAATTAAGGGAGAAATTAATAAAATCGAAAGCGACAGAACTATTGAGCTAATAAACAAGACTAGAAGCTGGTACTTTGAAAAAACAGACAAAATAGACAAAGTACTGGTCAATCTAACTTAAAAAAGGAAAGAAAGGCAAATTAACAGCATCAAGGATGAAAAGGGGATCTCACCTCCAATGAAGAGGAAATTAAGGCAATGATTAAAAACTACTTTGCCCAACTATTTGGCAATATATATACCAACCTAGCTGATATGGATGAATATCTACAAAAATATAAATTGCCTAGACTAACAGAAGAAGAAATAGATTTCTTAAATAATCCCATATCAGAAAAAGAAATCCAACAGGCCATTAAAGAACTTCCTAAGAAAAAATCCCCAGGGCCTGACGGATTCACCAGTGAATTCTATCAAAAATTCAAAGAACAGCTAACTCCAATACTATACAAAATATTTGACATAATAAGCAAAAAGGGAGTTCTACCAAACTAATTTTATGACACAAACATGGTACTAATTCCAAAGCCAGACAGCCCAAAAACAGAGAAAGAAAATTATAGACCAATCTCCCTGATGAATATAGATGCAAAAATCTTAAATAGGATACTAGCAAAAACACTCCAGCAAGTGATCAGAAGGGGCATCCACCATGATCAAGTAGGATTTATGCCAGGGATGCAGGGCTGGTTCAATATTAGGAAAACTGTCCACATAATTGACCACATCAACAAGCAAACCAACAAAAACCACATGATTATCTAAATAGATGCAGAAAAAGCCTTTGATAAAATAGAACACCCATTCCTACTAAAAACACTAGAAAGCATAGGAATAGAAGGGTCGTTCCTAAAAATAATAAACAGTATATATCTAAAACCATCAACTAATATCATCTGCAATGGAGATAAACTAAATCCATTCCCATTAAGATCAGGATTGAAACAAGGATGCCCATTATCACCTCTATTACTTGACATTGTATTAGAAACACTAGCAGTAGCAATTAGAGAAGAAAAAGAAATTGAAGGCATTAAATCAGGCAAGGAGGAGATCAAATTATTGCTTTGCAGATGACATGATGGTCTACTTAAAGAATCCTAGAGATTCAACCAAAAAGCTAATCGAAATAATCAACAACTTTAGCAAAGTTGCAGGATACAAAATAAACCCACATAAGTCATCAGCATTTCTATATAATTCCAACACAGCTCAGCAGCAAGAACTCAAAAGAGAAATCCCATTCAAAATAACCATAGACAAAATAAAATACTTAGGAATCTATCTCCTGAGACAAACACAGGAACTATACGAACACAACTAGAAAACACTTTCCACACAACTAAAACTAGACTTGAACAATTGGAAAAACATTAACTGCTCATGGGTAGGACGAGCCAATATAATAAAAATGACCATCCTACCCAAACTCATCTAACTATTTAGTGTCATACCCATGGAACTTCCAAAAATTTTTTTACTAATTTAAAAAAACCATAACAAAGTTCATTTGGAAGAACAAAAGATCAAGGATATCCAGGGAAATAATGAAAAAAAAAAATACAAAGCAAGGGGGCCTTGCAGTCCCAGATCTCAGACTATATTATAAAGCAGTGGTCATCAAAACAATTTGGTACTGGCTAAGAGACAGAAAGGAGGATCAGTGGAATAGACTGGGGGCAAGAGACCTCAGCAAGACAGTATATGACAAATTCAAAGATCCCAGCTTCTGGGACAAAAATCCACTATTTCATAAAAACTGCTGGGAAAATTGGAGGACAGTGTGGGAAAGATTAGGTTTAGATCAACACCTCACACCCTACACCAAGATAAATTCAAAATGGGTGAATGACTTGAACATAAAGAAGGAAACTATAAGAAATTTAGGTGAACATAGAATAGCATACATGTCAGACCTTTGGGAAGGGAAAGACTTCAAAACCAAGCAAGAATTAGAAAGAGTTACAAAATGCAAAATAAATAATCTGGAATACATCAAATTAAAAAGTTTTTGTACAAACAAAAAAAAATGTAACCAAAATCAGAAGTGGAGCAACAAATTGGGAAAAAATCTTCATAAAAACCTCTGACAAAGGTTTAATTACTCAAATTTACAAAGAACTAAATCAATTGTACAAAAAACCAAGCCATTCTCCAATTGATAAATGGGCAAGGGACATGAACAGGCAGTTCACAGCCAAAGAAATCAAAACTATTAATAAGCACATGAAAAAGTGCTCTACATTCCTTATAGTCAGAGAGATGCAAATCAAAACAACTCTGAAGTATCACCTCACACCTAGCAGATTGGCTAACATGACAGCTATGGAAAGTAATGAATGCTGGAGGGAATGTGGCAAAGTGGGGACACTAATTCATTGCTGGTGTAGTTGTGAATTGATCCAGCCATTCTGGAGGGCAATTTGGAACTATGCCAAAAGAGCTATAAAAGACTGTCTGCCCTTTGATCCAGCCAAAGTACTGCTGGGTTTGTACCTCAAAGAGATAATAAGGAAAAAGATTTGTACAAGAATATTCATAGCTGCACTCTTTGTGGTGGCCAAAAATTGGAAAACGAGGGGATGCCCATCAATTGGGGAATGGCTGAACAAATTGTGGTATATGTTGGTGATGGAATACTATTGTGCTAAAAGGAATAATAAAGTAGAGGAATTCCATGGAGACTGGAACAACCTCCAGGAAGTGATGCAGAGTGAAAGGAGCAGAATCAGGAAAACATTGTATACAGAGACTGATACATTGTGGTACAATCGATGGTGATGGACTTCTCCATTAGTGGCAATGCAATGTCCCTGAACAATCTGCAGGGATCTAAAAAATACTATCCACAAGCAGAGGATAAAATGTGGGAGTAAAAACACCCATGAAAAGCAACTGCTTGAGTACAGAGGTTGAGGGGATATGACTGAGGCGAGACTGTAAATGAACACTCTAATGCAAATACCAACAACAGGGAAATGAGTTCGAGTCAAGGACACATGTGATAACCAGTGGAATCGTGCGGCAGCTATGGGAGAGGGAAAGGTGGTGGGAGAGGGGGCATGGTGGAAAAGAAAATGATCTTTGTTTCCAGTGAATAATGTTTGGAAATGACGAAATAAAATAATGTTTAATATTAAAAAATAAATAAATAAATGCTTGTATCGTTGAATTGAATTGTTGTAGAGAGTTCTGTATTTGAGCAATCATTCTGTTATTTGCACTGATTGTTTGGGAAGTTTGATGTTGACAAAGACTAGAGTTTTACAGTATTATCTCAGAAACAACTTAATAAATTCTTACTATAATTATAAAAAAAAAGATGGGACCTCCAGTCAAGATGGTGGCTTAGAGAAAGCTAAAGTTCAGATCTCCTGAAACCCTTCCTTACTGATCTCAAACCAAATGCTCCTAGGGCACCGAAATTCAAAATGATCAAAGGCATAGACACAGGGAGTCCTCTTCCTGGACCTGGACCTGGATCAAAAGGTACACCCCCCCCCAAAAGCCAGAACCCGAGACCACTTGGACCTAAGGGGTAGGCAGAAGGTAGGTCCTAGGACCCATCCCCCCCAACCCAGAGTGCCGAGTCTGAGTCCAAGGCAGCAGAGGCAACCTCAGAGCCCCAAGGCCTGCTAATCTGAAGGTCACATCCTGAAAACAACCTGAGCTAGTCTAGGGGGCACCCAGACAGCAGGGTAAAAGAGAGAGACGGGGGAGCTCGTAACCCCCTGGGAGGAGCCCTTTGAGCTCTGGGAAGCTGAGGCCCCTCCCCCTCAGAGAGCAGGGTCTTCTGAAACAACAGCAACCCTCAGGGCTGGCAAAAGGGCCTCCCGAGCCAGCTATTCTAAAGGCCACATCCTGAAAACAACCTAACCTAGTCGAGAGGGCACCCAGACAGCAGAGAAACAGAGAGAGGGTGGGGGGAGCTTGTAACCCCCTGGCTGGATCCATCCATCGGTGTCTCAAGAATAAAGTCCCTGCCTCAAGGCATACTAAATTCAATCCAGGGAAAGCTAATCTCATTACAAGCCCTCAGAGCTCTGGGAAGCCACAGCCCCTCCCCCCACAGAGTGCAGGAGCTGGCCGGCTAAGGCACAGGAACAAGGGCAAAGCTAGGCTTAGAGCGTGGGAGTAAGGCAATGGAGAAGCATCAGGAGGGTGCCCAGGAGAGGAGGGCAGTAACAGGGACACACCAGCAACTCCTGGCTTCCCGGGAAGACAGAAAAACAACTGCATAGAATGGACAATCTGCCTAGGGCTAAAACCTCTGAATGCCAGACAGAGATAAGAAAAGCTAGTCCCCCCCACTCAGATAGAGATGGCAAACTCCACAGAAGCACAAAAGTCCCAAAATTAAAAAAAAAAAAACAAGAAGAAGGGGTGACTTTAGACACATTTTATGGAGCAAAAATACAAAACACAGAGGAGATAGAAGAGGAAACACAAGCAAATGCTCCGAAACCTTCCAAAGGAAATGGAAACTCTCCACAAAGCCATGAAGAATTTGAATCTGAAATGATCAAAAAGATGGAAGCCTTCTGGGAGGAAAAGTGGGAAATAATGCAAAAGAAATTCAGGCATCTACAAAACCAGTTTGACCAAACTGTAAAAGAAAACCAGTCTTTAAAGCAAGAACTAACAAAGCAAAGCCAAAAGACCAAGAAATTAGAGGAGAACATAAAATATCTCAGTGACAAAGTGACAGATTTGGAAAATAGAGGGAGAAGAGATAATTTAAGAATAATTGGACTTCCAGAAAAGCCAGAAATAAACAGCAAACTCGACATCGTAATACAAGAGATAATCAAAGAAAATTGCCCAGAGATTCTAGAACAAGGGGGCAATACAGCCACTGACAGAGCTCACAGAACACCCTCTACACTAAACCCCCAAAAGACAACTCCCAGGAATGTAATTGCCAAATTCCAAAAAAAAAGATGAACATTTTACTATATTTTTGCCACCATATCCTGAGGTCTTTTAGGATTTCTATGTAACCTACTAATATGCTCTTTAAATCCTTTGGCACTGCCATCTTATTTGCCAATACAAAATCTGCCTAATGTTGCCTCTAGTTGTAAATCTATGCCCCTATGTATGGATAGGGAAGGAGAAAGATATAAACTGGTTCATAAATATAGAATGAAAACCAAAATGTACCAATCAAATTGGTATGAAGAAAAGCCAATTACCTAGGGTTACTGTTAAACCATAAAAATATATCAGAATAGGGTTTTGATAGAGATTGTGCCATTCAACCCTTGAAAGCTACCTATAGAAAATATCAATGATCAATTTCATTTATATACATCATTTTTGTCATTACTACAAACAAGAAATTTATCAGCATAGATTAAGCAAATGAATAAAAATGAAAAGAAGGAACCAATAGCCATGACACCTGGCCCTTTTTTCAATATTACAAAAATGACTTTAATGAAGATATTTATCAGTTTTATACTTTTATAGTATAAATGGTAGAATGGATTTAGAATCAGAAACTGGGGTTCAAGTTGTAGAGCTCCTCCATTTTAGACAACCTGGGTGATATAAGTAAGTCCATTGATCTCATAGGCCCCTAGTTTCTTCTTCTGCAAATCTTATGATTCCACAAATGTAGAACTTTCTAACCTTCACTTTTATTTGCTATGCTATGGAAAATTTGGGGTTACCTAAGGGACATTTGGTTGTTAAAAGTTAATTTTCTCCTATATAGCAGATGCTCAGCCAATAAGTGTTAACTTTCTAAACAGCTTCTTTGATTACTCCTTTCATTGGCAAGTCCACAAGCCATAAAATGTCTTTGGGTTCAGAAGTCATTAAGTTTCTAATTACAGCCAACTATTGATTATTTAGACTAATGGAGGAAAGTGCAAGCCTAGATTACTCTAAACTACAGAAAATCTTGAAAATATGCAAATTATTTAACCAAGTATGCAAATAAGGCAATTCTTTTGTTGAAATAGTTTCTCCTACTAAATGACTCTTTGATTCAGTTAAGTTCAGTTGTAAATTACATTAACTCTTTCAGACTACTAGTTTAGATTTGAAATCTCTACAAAACCTTTTTTCAGAAAACTATCTTCCTAGAGTATCATAACATCTATTTAATTTGTAACTAATTTGACCACTTAGTGAATGTGAATGGATCAAAACTAAAAATGTAGCTTTAAAATCTTATAAATTACATTCTTCTGTAGTTCAAGTCCCACACATATTGCAAAGACTAGTTCTGGTCAATTGAACTTTGATTGTCTCAGCATCCCAAAGGAGATCAGTACCAAAAAAAAATACTATCCTTTTTGAATGCTAAGTAGTAACAATTTGAATTTGCCCTATATGTTTTCATTGGATTTCAACCAATTACCATATTTTACATCGACTTTGGATATTTTAAATATTATGAATCTGAATAATGCAACCATTTCATAAAATTAATTATTCAGACTAAGCTGAACCTAGCTGTAATCATATACTTGAGCTCTGTAATCTAGCAATTGCTATACTCTACACTAAGCTATCTGACCATCTGGCCACTTAACAAGCTTACTAGACTTCTTCACTTCAAAGACCAGTCACATTGCAATTCCTAATTACCTTTCATTCTCCTGAAGAAACAACTAGGATAGAGCAACTAGGGTGAAGCAACTGGGTTTTGTCCCAAAGAATAAAATTTTAACGAGTAATAGAGACAATTATTCTCCCTTGGAAACCAAGGAAAAAACGAACTTAGGTGCCTTGTTAGTAAGAATAATTAGTTTAAAATAGGAAGCTACCAGATGGCATATTTCCTTTGCCAGGCTGTTGTACACCTGGTGAATTTAACTCGTTTGGTAGAATAGGAGTAGTTTTGCTGCATCCCTTAATTCAACTAAACACTAATAAAAAGTCAATTTGAAGATGTTTACCCTGAGTTTTGTTTATTCTTATAAACACTGACCCAACATAAAAAATGCTGGCTATAGCTTTGCCCTCTTTTATACCATACTTGGCACCACATAGACAGAATTTCCCAGGCAAAGATCCACAGAGAGATTCTGATTTTAGTTCCAAGTAATAAGGACATTCCCCCCAACAAACTCTTAGATAAGTATGGCAGAACAGTAAGCTTGGGAAGCTACCAAATTGTGCTGGATGAATTCTTTTAGAATTAGATACTTCTGGTGACCTTTACAATTGTATATATTTCTATGTATTTTTATTCTTATCTCTGCTTAAGAAACCCTGTAAAAACCTTACTTTTGGCAAAGAGCAAAGAAGAAAAAAGAGAGTGTATTCTGGAGGCAGGATGCCATGGGATAATAACAAATGCCTAATAAAGGATACTTACAGGCAAAATAAGGGCTGCTTTCCTGAAAGAAACAGTATTTTAATGCTCATAAATAAATTTGTAGTGTTCTAGAATTAGAAAAAAAAGCTCATGGTTCTCCCTACACAATAGATAAAACTATTATTCACCTTCTCTAAGAAGTAGTCCACTAGAACGTGGGCTTGAATTCTTCCTCCATAAGAAAACCACTTTTTCTTGAGGCATCATAGCTTTTACCATTAGAAAAAGACTTTAGGTTTACTGACTAGGAAATAGGGATACTTTTATTTAAAAGAGAAAGAAGAGGATAAGCAACCCTCATTTTAGTTATTTTATCCTATATCCAATGTCAATTCCATTTTCCTTTTCTTAAGGAATGCCATCTCATATAGTAACAGAAAAGGAAAAATAAATATATAATACTGTATCTTTGATGGCCAAACAACATGACAAAGTATGGATCTATCAACAGCCTTTGGCTCTTTTGCAAAGGAAAAGAAAAAAAGAGAAAAGGACCCTCTTGCATGAGATGGAAATAAATATAAAGGACATCTTGAAACCGAGCTTTCTTCTAACACCAAGTCAGTATCACCTCCACACAGTCATTACAAGTTGCGAGAAACACCATTCCCTCAGCACGCATTCTAAGCACAAGGCCCCAAATTTAAAATAAAAATGAGCTCAGTGAGGTTTTTGAGCCTTGAGCATGATGTATGTCATTAACAGGTGAAGTTCAAACATCAAATTATGTGCACTACAGCAAATCTCTGCTGGCAAGAACAAAATTTAGAAGCTTAAACATGTGTGGAATGGGAAAGATAAGAATCCTTCCCTGCAGAGACATCTTTCTGAATGTAAAAATATGTGAATAATCGGCTGGAAGTATAGTACTGTTGCTTTAAGCTAGTAGTCCCATGCTGTCTGCATTTAGATGTGCCAAACACAGCTGTCAGAGTAAATAAATGAATATTTTAAAAAGCAACAATAAAGAGGGGCAGTACGCATTTCTGACACATTTTAATCAGGATTTGGAAATCTGAAGGTAAAACAATGTGAAAGTACACCTATCTACCATTTCCTTAGCAGGTCTAGTTCAGTGCTTTCCCTATCATTTCCAATAAAGAATACACATTAAAAAAAAAAAGACTAACAAAATACAAAGTCTTAAATAAGGACTGTTGATGTATATCTTTGTTTCCCACTCAAGAGGGTCACTGAGTCCCTCCTGGCACTTGAGGCAGCCCTGGTCTTGGTATTTTCTAGACCAAATTTTTGCCAAGCATCCTTTCCAATTTGGAAGGAAGAGGGATGTCAGGAAGAATGAAGAGGGGAGAATAATTCTAGAGTAGCCTGAGGGGAGAAAACTGTACCTCAAGTTTTGATTGGCAGATCAAAGATAAGTAAAGAAAAAGCCTGGAGCCTTGGGCAGTACTTTGATAAGCTAATAGCCCCTCAAAGAACATTTTGTTTCCCCAGGGGGCCAGGTTCTTGTGGGACCACTGCTTTTTACCAGAAAAGCACTTCAGATGATTGCTACCTAGGCAGAATTTTTAGGAAATATTTCAATGGGCTTACAATTTTGCTGAGTGAGCAAATTTTATGGACAGCTTTCTTCTCCTCAAAGAGTTTATAATTTAAGACTAAACACACACACACACACACACACACACACACACACAGATGCTAGCTTAAGAGAAAGTTATTAAAAAAAGAACTTTTTTCTCCTGCATGAACCATCCCAAAAAAACTGTGAAACATAATCAAAATGATTATGTTGACTGGAAAAAATACATTAAGAGGCAGCATTTTTTTTCTTTTACAGTTTACTAAAACAATTTTGCATGTGTGAATGTCAACCCAGAAATGCCTATATTTAAAAAAGAAAATAGCAATAACCTCTATTTTGAACAGATGGCAGACTTTATAAAATTAAGATGAAAAATTGAAAGGTAATTTTCATGAATCTCAAAAGATTATCTAAGTGGTTAAAAAGGAGAGATGATCATTTTAACTCAATAACTTGTTAGACCAAATATAGGTTATTCTTCTAAAATTAATTCTCATTGAAAGGGAATATACAAATGTCAGTGTTTGTATATATGGGCACTGACAAATATCCCATTATAATACACACAGATTTTATGAGTCACATTTGCGAACTTGTATTTGGGCCATTTCAATAAATCTTTCTCTATAAGTTTGATGCCATTGTAATATAAAAGAAAAGGAGAAAAAGGATAATTGAGGGATGGAATTGGGTAAAGAAAATGTCAAGAGTAAATTAATGGCTTTTTAATTAAAATAAAAAAGAAGAAAGCCAATACAACCATCCCCAACTCTATTGATATAAAAATAACTTTAATTGTGTTAAATAGAGATTTTTATCAGTATCAATAAAATGAACAGCCAGTGATATTGAATAACTATGTACTGGATCTTTAAGAAAAGATTCATTATGGGTTATATCTGGAAACTATCCTAGCCCATCCTTATTTATACCTTCCTTATCTTTATGTATTAGAATTATATTTACTACCATTATCAGACAAGGAGTAGAGAGTGGTTCAGTTTGCAGGCACAGGATCTAGACAGACATGAGGAATGTTTATAGAGACAAGTCCTGTTTGTTCCTTAGAGTGAAAAAAATGAACCTGCCTGCATTTAGAAAGTCTTCCACTTCACTTTCCCAGGAGAGAAACGAGTCCCCAAATAGTATTTTTAAATAAAATTAATGCCCTAGGTTGTTTCTGATGCAATCATTGATAGCATGGATTTCTGACACAGTGAAGAAGTAATCAAGTTTAATAGAAGCTATTAGACTTACATGGGATGGTTTTCAAATTTCTTTCAAAATGCAATCAAATCATAACTCCAGCAACTGAAATCTTATCTCATCTCTTTCCCATTTGTATTTACACAGTGCATTTTTATGGTGTATTACCTAAGACACGGAATGGTTATGACTTTAGTTTATTAAATTGTGCTATTTCGCTTACATAAAGCTCAAACATTTATTGACAATTTAACCTTCACTATATGGAGGCAGGTAAGATCATTTTATATTTTCAGCTAACCATGAATGATTAGAAGTAAATTAGATTTTATCCTAAATTTGTATGATAAGGATTACTAGGAACAATATAAAATGTTGGGTCCCACATGATTTGTGAAATTTGGGCATTATGTTTAATGTATAGAAATGTACTGAAACAACATTCTAAGGAAAATGACTTTAAAAAGATAAACACACCTATATGAAACTAAATGAAAGAATGCTAAGTCATTAGTACAATATTAAGAATAAGAATATATTAAGTCCTAAATAGACATATATATATAATTTACATATATGCAACCCACTTTCATTACTTGTCCTCAAAAATCCCTCAACTTCCTCCTCTCCAAAGTGCTTTAAATCCCCTCAATTTCAATCATCCATTTATGTGACCATACTAGCAAATTCTGTCCCTCAGAACAATTCTAATAACAGGGTTTCAAATTCTGTGATTTCCTTCTTCTGGTTGTATTCTTTAAACTTTGAAGGTGACTTTTTTTGAAGATAATATTCTGTTCTTTGTTTAGTAATGAAAAACTCATACTTATTTTATGCTCCTTTGTATTTTTTTTTATTTTTTACCTCAGCAGAAAAGAGAAGAAATTGAACAGCTAAGTTCTATGACATAATAAAGGTGGTAGACTATAAGCTCTGATACTGTGAGTGAATCTGAGATCTGATAAAGAGATTTTTGTTTAGATATAATACAAATTTGCCTATGCTTACTCAAGCAGAACCAACGCAGAGGTAGGTGTTTCCCAAACATGAGAGGTTCATGGATCAGGTAAAACCTGATTAAATTTAGCAAAGGGTAAGTCTCTATTAAATGTGGATTTGGACAAACTTATTTTGTATAAAATTTTATTAATTTTTTGAATTCTAATATCAAATTTCAATCGTATTTTCTTATTAGATATGTCATCATTAGAAGGGACCTCAGAGGTCATCTAATAGCTATTATTTATATAGTTTTAAGGTTGGCAAAATGCTTTACTAATATTATTTTATTTCATTTCATCCTCAAGATGACCCTGGATGTTGGTTGCCATTGCTATCTCTGGTTTACAAATGAGGAAACTATAGTGGTCAGAAGTTATGTGACTTCCCCAAGGTCATAGAGTAAGTGTCTGAGGCCTATATTTTGGGACTGATGGAATTTGTTGAATAAATACATGGCAGTGAGAATATCCTCACTGCATTCTCCCTTCCTTTCGTAACAAAACTTTTTAATTTTTTAAACTATAATATAAGCATATAAGAATATAAACAGTGAAAGGTTCTACAAAATCCAACTGAAAATTTGGATTTAAGCATAACAAAAGAAAACCCTAGTATTGCAAAGCTATGTAGGATTCTAGTATTCATTATTGATCTTCTAGTTTCAAAGTTCATTTTAACTATCCTACTCCAAAAAATTGTCTCTCTTAGTTGCAGTGGACTCCAGGAAAAGAAACTTCATTGCCTCCGTCAGCAACCTAGGCCCATTGCTCTATAATCAATATTTACAGCAGTCTATAATTCCATTGTAATAGCAATGTAAAGGCCCTAATCATACTTAAAATTCAGCCAAAAAAAAAAACAACTAACAGACAAGGCACCAAAAGTTAGCAAAAACTAGACAACTAGGAGTAGTGGAAGATGAGTAAAGTATCATACTGAGGTGAAGAAGAAAATTTGGAGTTTACGGAAGAAGGTGGCTGAAAGGTAATGAAGTTCAGCCCATTCTCTCCAGAATTTTATTGTTATTTTTCTTGGCCTCTCTCCCTCCCTTTCAATACATGGCTTAAAATTTTCTTCCGCATCTTCTCCCTTTGAAAATCCTGCCTCTTCCTTCTTCACTACCCTCTGGGTAGCTAGTTATCAACGATCCATTTGTTCTTTCCTATTGAAGGACTGTACCAAGTTATAATATCTGTCATAATTTGTATCTGTCTCAAAATCAAATCTCTCATACATCAACTAATTAAATCTCTCTATTCAGTGTCCAGTTTGCTTGAAAAACTCCAGTTGTGTCCTTTCTAGGTGTCTCTCATTGAAGCACTTTTAAACATTACCATAACTTTAGTCATAGTCAAGAATTTAATCAAAGTTCCAAACAAAAGCATCAGCATCTGTTTGGAAATATTTAGCATACATTGCACATGCAAAATGCTTGACCCTTCTTTGTAATGGTGGCTAAGTGGCACAGGTTAGAAAGTGCTGGGCTTGGAGTCAGGAAGATCTGAATTCAAATCCTTGCTGTTTGACCTAGAGTAAGTCATTTAGCCTCTGTCTGCCACAGTTCCTAAAATGTAAAAAAAAAAAAAATAGGACATACCTAACTCCAGTTCAAATTTTGATGGTTCATCATCAAGGGCTGTACTCAATCTGCACTGATGAAGGCAGTAACTATCAGGTATTCTACAGCTATCATGGATCCCTTACTCGAAATCAGTGTATCCATTGATACATGCTTATTTCTCTTTAGAATTCAAACAGAGGATGGTGAATTATCTTTAAAGGATGATAGCTTTGACAAACTATCAAAATCCTTCCAAAGAAAAATTCCAAGGGAGAGACTAAAAAAAATTCTTCCTAATACTCTTAACCTTTCTTTTTTCTCATTTTCATCTCTTTTGAGACCTTCCCTACTCCCAGATTTCACCTTCATGACTTTTTGAGCCAAAGTATATTCATTATCACCTGGGAGTGACACTCCCACTATAATCTTAATAGATTTGGTTCTTTGTTCTATCATACCAAGATCTTTTAGGATTCTAACTTTGTAAGCCAATGTATTAGTTATCCAATCCAGCTTTGTGTGATCTGAAAATATGAAAAGTATTCTGTTCAAGCTTTACTTATGCCACTGTTAGAATTTTAAATAGAATAGGAATAACAAAGTATCAATCCTTGCTTAGAACAGTGCCCTGAACATAGTAAGAATTTAATAAATACTCGTTAAGTTGACCTGACAATTTCTGAGGCAATCAACTGGAGACCTCCCTGACCCATTAATCACTATTCTTTTATCATAGTCATTTGAACAGTTATACATGATCATAAATTCATTGTCATCTAGCTCATATTCCTTTTTATTTTGGCAAAGATATAATGAAGCATTGCCAGATAAATTTTAAAAATATGAGTTTTGTAAGGTTTTTTAGACAGTACTTAGAGTAGAAGGGAAAGAGAGTGTATGTAAGTGTGCGTAAGCATACATATAGGATTTTTATGAGCTTAAAGCATTATTTACACATAAACTATTATTAATATGCTTATATATCCACTTCTACAATTAAATGTCTCCTAATAAACAATCTAGGTTAAGCTGAATTCATCCCCATACTCTCAATTACTTTTCTTCCTATTATTTTCTTGCTGGTACCATCATTTTCCCCCTCAACTTTGACTAAAACTATGGAGTTACATTTGAGTCTTCCTTGTAACTCAAATTAATCTTTTTACTGAATGCTCAATCTGTTCTTTCTTATATTCATTTCTCCACCAAACTAATCTAATCTAATATTACTTCTGGCTCTACATATTGCAAAAGACTATTCACTTCTCTTTCCTCCTACTTTCTCTGCCATTTCTAATGCACCTCTTGGAATGCTGTCAGTTTAATCTTCCTCATATACAACTTAAAACATCCTTTCTCAAAAATATCTGTTGACTTCCCATTGTTATTATGTAAAATGTATTCCATACTGTTCAATTTAGTATTCAAAGCTTTCTGTGTTTCATTCACCCCCTTTTCAGCCTTATCCTCTTATTCTTCTCACCTGCACTTCCACCAAAATAAACTTTCAGTGAATCTGCAATTTTTAATGTTTTATTTTCCACAGAATTTATAGGGAATAGCCTATCTGGAATAATGCGTTCAGTCAACACTGTTTATTGAAGTCTTACCTAACCATTAAAACCCAATTCAAATTTTGGTTCCTCTGAATGCTTCCCTAAGTCACACTGCTCCTCCCTCACCAACACACAAACAACATGAACCTTCCTTTTCATTTCTTACAATATATTTCAATCCTCTTAAATATTTCTCTAATTCCTAGGCTGCTGGCAGGCAGGAACTATTCCATTTGTCTCTCTTTGACTTAGCATAATGACTTTCTTAGAGTACATATTTATGTTTTATTTTTGTAGATGAGTGAGTACACATTTTAGTCAAATGTTACATTTAGAATATTGGAATGAAAAAATTTTGATTTTTATTCCAAAGTTTGGAACAAATGACTAGTAGGTCACTTGGATTGGAGGTTAAATTTCAGTCTAAGATTTCAATGTGAATCCATAGCTATTTGTAGCTATGCATTAAATCTGGTTTTCCCTAACTGAATGGAAGCCTTTCCTTCTTCTCTAATGTTAACACTACTATCTCAAGGTAAGTAGCAGCTTAATTATTAATATTAAGATTTCTAACCCTTTTGCATGAGGGATATAATACTAAGAACAGTAGTTGTTATATTGAATTCATAACTGAGGACTATATCTATATTTATGTTTATATACACTCTCTATATGAATATAATAATTAAAGCCTTTATCCTTAATGAAGGAGGAAGAGAGAGAGCTATTATAATTTCATGATATAACAGCTTTCCTGTCCAAATACCTGATTTATGGTAATTACCATTCTTCCCCAAGAAATAACAATAAGTCAATATGCATAGAGATATAATTTTTTAAGGTTTATTGTTACCAATTACATGTAATGACAAATTTCCCCATCAGTTTTCCAAAGTTCTTTGATCCAAATTGTTTCCCTTTCTTCTTCTCTCCCCTCTCTCAGAGCTGGCAAGCAATTCTATCTGGGTCATTTATATATTATTATGCAAAACATTTCTGTATTATTTATCTTTATAAGTGAATAATCTTATAAAACCAAAACTCCAAAATATGTAATGGGTGGATAATTCCTAAAAGATGTAAACAGCTCTATTTCACAGGGCAAGATATATTCTGTGCAGATGATATACTCAAGTAAATACATTATCTGAAATGTTCTAATTCTGACAATATGCATTGCTTAAAAACATCTTTATTTTAAAATAATATTTATCTTTCCAGTCATACTTTCATTTTGGGCTTTGGTTAGCAATTTCTAAAAGACAAGTGATTATAGAACTAAATTATGGTCCAATTATAACTTGTAGACAACTTTCAAAGTTTTCACAAACTGTGTACTACTATATCATCAATGAAGATATCATAATATCTTCATTATTTTCATGTTAAAAACTCAGACTTGAGTTTGATGAATTTAGCTGCTACCATAAAATGCTAAAAAAATGTTCTTTCTATAAAAAGAGCTTGTTTCAAGAGCAACAATACCCATTCATTTCAAAGGGTCTATAATTTAAATGACTATTGAAACATGCATGAAATAGGAATGTATGTGAAAGGCAAGAGATAGCTAAAAATGATATTAAATATGTCTGAATGTTCTATATCATTTGATTGCAATAAACTGTAAATTTGGTGAGTCCAGCTATTCTCATAGATATTGTCTGCTAACAATGTTATAAAATACATTTGGATATGATAAAAACCTAAGGAGTTCAACTAAAACATTACTCACATTTGTTAAGCTTAGCTAGCATTCACATGATGATAAAAAGGCAATGTTGAATTTTTATAAACCTCTATGAGTGTCGGATGGACACAAGCAGAAAATAATAATCAATTTGTTGTTTAATAGGAAACAGAATGTTAAAAAAACATAACATGGAATTCCAAACCAAATGGAAGAAAGAGTGACCAACCATCTATATATCTCATATATTTGATGTTCATTGACAAAACTTACTCTGTCACAATTTTGTCAGAATCAAATTAAGTGGCCACGTAACTGTTATGAGATTCTTGAATAATAAACAAAGAATGTCCCCAGTGAATCACACCTCCATTCATCTCAGCACATAGAAAACAGATAAAAATACAAACCACACCAGATTTTGCATGCAAAGAATCTATGAAGTTTATAATCTGAACATTATGACATTAACGATTTGTTTTTATTCCTACAAACCTGTGACTTCATTGGTGTAAGAAAAGTCTCAGAAGCAAAATTATCAATCGAGGCAAATTGCAACTGTTCTGCAAGTTTATATTCTTAGTGGGTATCTTTGGATCTAGAGAAATGAAATGTCACATAGCCATTATTCAGAATGAACACAAAAATCTTTGTGCCATTTTAGGCTTTCATATCTCAGAACTGCACAGACTTTTTAGATACCTTCTATGTCACAAGCAAGATTTAAACCCATTTCTTCTGGATACTGAAAGCAGTTGTCTATTTTACTGTGTCAAGTTGCTTCCTCATGTTCATCATCACCATCACAATGACATAATGCTTTACATTTTGCCAAAAAAGTAATATCTGCCATCATCTGTGGGGCTCAAAATATCCCTGTGAGTTCAGCATTAGAGATGATTCTAGGTGTTTTTACAGAAAATGGACTCAAGTGTCAGAGAAGTCAAAGGACTTATCCATGGTTACTGGGCCCATGTGTATTTAAAGATGGAAGTCAACTCTTCTTAACTCCAAGGTCAACACTATCTGCTATGCTATACTGAATGTTAAAAGAAAAAGGAAAAAATAAACTAAGTAAAATAGTTGGGTCATTAAATGTTGAAAACTGTTTGGTAAGCATAAAGATTAATATTAAATAGAAAAGGAATTCACTTAATGCTTCTAGAAGATTAATGTCATAGAAATCAGTCTGATATAAACTAATCAGAAAGAAAGGAACTCATCAGTTAGGTTTCAGGGCATTCATGTCTTATAGACTCAATTCTGGAAAAGCTTGGAGAATTTAGGCTAAAAATCAGAGAATGATCTTCCTCTATGTCTCATACCTCCCATTGCCTAAGGTTTAGGATACTTTGCTATAGAGACAAGATCATGACTTCAACCTCCTCTGGGACCTAGTTAACTTTTCTGTCTCTGTTCCAAAGATACAGATTAAACCATAAACCCCAGGCAGCTGTTGTCCAAATACATTCTGTTGGTTACCCACAAAAATTATAAAATCTAGAAAGATTAGTGTAAATCCATCAGCATGTCTATTTGGAAGAGAGAGGAGGGACCACCCGAGATATAGGAATGGTTTGACAACATTACATTTCTGTAATAAAAGATATCTTATTTTAATCTTTGCCAATCTACCATGCACAGATAGAAATCACTGTCACTGGTATTGTTTTTAATTATTGAGTGTACATTTATAGCTCAAGAAAATGTCACCTGCAGAATTCTAAAAGAAAGGAAAATCACTTCTGTCTTACTGTTAATTTTAGGTATCATTATGAAAAATCACTATTCTCAGTTGAAAAGACAAAATTGCAAGACAAAAGAGATGCTCATTTGGGTTTTTCCCTCTTACATTATGTACTATTTAGGGTCACTCTTATTATATAGTCAGTCTACATGGTACACCAGAAACATCAATCAGCCTAAAATTTCTATATTTGTCTTTGTGTCCCCTCTGCCTAGCACAGAGTCTATCTGCTGAATTTAATTTAATCTTTTACTATAGTTCATGTCTGATAGACTGGACATGAATGAAAGAAGCATCTTCAGGAGGTCAACATAAAAATGCAAATATCAACCAATAGTAGCAAGATCCTTTTTGCCATCTCATTTAATATATTCACACTTATTGAGTTAACTGGTTATTAGAATAATATCTTGTCAGCTACAAAGTTAGTAAGTTATGTGGATAGGAGAGAGAGAACAGGCTTCAAATCTTGCCTCTAACCCATAATAGATTTGTCACCCTGAGCTAATCATTCCTTCTAAGGTTACCTTCTGCCTATCCTTTATTTTTCTTGCATTTTCTCATTCATATATGCTGTCAGCCTTTTTAGAATGTAAGCTTTTGAGGGAAAGGATTTCTATTCTTTGTATATCTAGCACTTCACAAAGAACCTGAATCACTGTAAAACCTTAATAAATTCTTATTTATTGATTTATTGGCAATGTTTGAGTACTACACTGGGCCTAGATTGTAGTCAGTTCTTCCTAACTCCAAGGCCAACACTATCTGCTATGCTATACTGCATCTTAAAAGAAAAAAAAAACCTGATTAATTTTAAGAGGTTAATGTTATCAGATGTTATCAGATGATCTTTATTCCCAACAACATTTTTGATTAAAACTTCCAAAAATTCATTTCAATATCCTCCTCCTTATATCCCTACATCCATCCATTGTTAAAGGAAATTCTCAACTGGGAGTGCCCTGTGACAAGTGAAATCAGTACCCCTATCTAGGCCATTGATTAAATTGTTGAAAAGCACAAGACCAAGAAAAGATTAGGTGAGGATGCTATAAAAGTATACTAGAATTGGATTAAGAAAATTCAGGAACTGAGTCCTCACTTGTACTACTCTGTAAATGGTACAGCTTCTCTGAATCTATTCTTTGTCAGTAAATGGAATTTTACAGCTTCCAAATTTCAGTTACCAAGTCAGCTTATAATGAGGAATCTGAATGAATGAAATTATTTCTAAGGACATTCCATCACCGTCATGGTTCTATTTTAAGATGATGAAATAGCAGTGCACAATTTTGAGGCAGATAATTGTTTTATTTTAATAGGATTACAAGATTTAGAAGTGGAAAGGACCTTCTACATCATTCAAACCCCTTATTTGACAAATGAGGAAACTAAGGTAAGAAAACTGAGATGTCTTGCATAAGTCAGTGGAGTATAGAATTGAAGAAGTTACTTTTTTTTCTGATTTTCAATTCAATCCCCTTTCCATTTGTTATCCTTTGTTTACCTCCCAAAAAGACTTTTATTTCACTGTGAAGTAGAAGTTACCCTTAATTTTGAAAGGCTATAATGGCAATCTGGTCATTACTACCAATCTAGACAGACTTAAAGAACAAGTTCAATGAAGTAATATAAAGGGGTACCCAGGAAAGCATCTAGCTAATTTCAGAGAGGATAATAATCAAAAAGTTGGCCAACATAGGAAAAATATTCTGGCTATAGAAACTCATAAAACTGTCATAGAGGGGCTATAGAATGTACTAAGAGTACATACTGTGTGAAACAATAATATATACTCACTACTTAAGAGAATAAAATACATTTAAATTTAATAAAAAATTTCAAAGCACCTCTTAACACCTTAGGGACAAGGGAGGGACTCCTATATTTTTATTTTCATGGTGAACAAGGTATTAACTGGGATTGGTTTTAGGGTATCACCTTTTTATAGATTATCACACTCAAAAAAATCAGAAAATATTTTATGCCTTTATTCCCTCAAATATTGAAATGATTATTCCAATATTTGTAGTGAGATAAAATGTACCATACATTGCACCCCAAAGAAAATTAATATTACAATGTATCATTTAATAATCAGTATCTATTCCATTTCCCCTTTTGTCAAAACCCATTTCTCAGTCTAGCTCAAGACAGTTTCTCCCAGTTCCAAATAAAGGCTTGGTTAAATAATGTGATCCCTGCTTCCTCCACTGCCTTCCCCATTTGCTAGCTAATCAGTTTAAAGCAGGGCCCTCACTTTGTTTATATCCAACTAAGATGGGTCCCCTCCACAGAGGACGGCTCTCCTCTCCTGGTGTCTCCTGGTCAAAATTAGAGGTGTAGACTAACCAGTGGGGTTCTGATTAAGGGTGTTCTGATTTTCTGTCCAAGATTATTAAGGCCCATAAAACAATTAGTATTCCTTAACTGTCAGAGAGGACTGTGATTAGCCATTCCTGAAGTCCAACTCTTTCCCAAGATGCACCTAATCATAAGCTTTACACCTACCCCCACACCTTCCCCCACCTTTTGAACCTTAACAGAGTCTCAATAAATATGGTCTTTTTAGTCCCATTATGATCACTGACCCAAGTGAGGAAAGACAACACTTCCCATTTTACTAACAGCCATACATACAACTATTAGTAAATTGTATTTTTGCCCTAGAGAAAATCACACCTCAGTTTACTACAGTGTCATTTTATTTTCAACAACACAAGCCCATTAGGAAATCCATTAGGAAAGGAAATATTGGGAGGGGAGGCTATATTAGGTATGAGACACAGAGCATCATGAATGCAGATAAGGAGTAAATAGAATTATTTAGCTATAGAAGATATCCTAGGAATCACGTATGTTCCCTCTCATATTTAGAACTGGTGGGCAACTCATAGGCATCTAGTCAATTCCTTCATATTGGCAAAGGAAGGGCCAGTGAGGCTAAATGATTTCCCCAAGGTAATATGGATAGCAATTATGAGGAATGGGTAGCAATTTGAAGCCTGGTTCTCTGATTCCTGAAAAAGCATCCTTTTCACTCTACTACTACTATTTCTTGTAAAAGCTTTTGAGACCTCTGCTTTGACAAATATATTAGCTTTTGCCACTAAACAGCAGCAAATTAACTTAATTCCCACTAAGACACAGGGCTCAAGTCATCATGCTTATAACTATAACCTGAGGGGATACTATCAACATGATTGTTCACACTAGTGTATCAACACATTATTTTTTGAGGATGAGGTGAACAGTAAGTGTTGTATTGAGGATAGATTACTAGACATATTTCAGAACACAGAACTTCAAATTATAACTCAAATATTTACTAGCTTTTTGGGAAAATCATTCAATTTCTGTTTCCATTTCTTTAACTGTAATATGGGAATAACAGCAGTACCTACTTCATGAGCTTGTTGAGAAATCAAAGAGATAATCAGTGTGAAGCCCTTTGCAGACCTTAAAGAAATATATGTATTGTTAACGGCAGTAGTGCTATTTCTAGTAGTATTTAGAAGTGTTGCCAAATCTTGATTTTACTGAGATTTGGGGGGAAAAGTAAAGATTAATGAAGTATTTTAAAATGAATGATGGTTTTGTGAAGAAAATAAAGTAACATTAGGACTACTTTGCAGCATTATTTTATACAATTAACTAAAGGAAAATATGAAGATGAAACTAATTTATTTTATGCTCACATGGTCACATAAAGTGAAGACATAAAAAATAAGTGGAACTTGCTTACATGGTAATAACAAGGAAAATCTACATTAACTTCTTTTTAAATGAAGGAAACTAATCAGTAATGGAGGTAATTTAAAAAATATTTCAAATGTTAATGAATATGATAAAATATTTATGAATTCAATTCAGTAGGAATAAAAATTAAAGTTAGAGGTCACACTCACCAATTATTTAATTAAGAAGTATCACTACAGCATACATTATGAAGTCTGTCAAATTACTAAAAATATTAATATGCTTCCTGTGATTCATGTGATTCATGGACTTCAACAAAAATCTCCATATTCATATTAGCACAACTTTTTTATGAATTTCAAAAGGGAGAAGGAAGTGAATTAAAGGAAGAAGAAAAAAGAATGTGTACTTTTAAGTAATACTATAAACATTGCATTTGCAATAACTGCAGGGAAGTTTATTGTATAATGATTATCAAAGAATAATGGTTACTTGGTTAATATTGATTTCTGGTAAAGTCTAGAGGAGTGATCCAGTGATATTCTTAGCTATCTCCTTTAGTAAATGCCTTCTAGCCAAGGCTAAATGACTTCTAGTTGGGAATACATAGACAGTTTTCATCTAGATATTCTTCAATATCTCTCCAAGTTTGGAAATTCTATGGAATAAAAGGAGAAATAAGAAAATATAATTGTGCTAAAATTGACATAAAGGAAATTATTGGAAAAAGGATAAGGGAGGGAAATATATATTGAAGTTATCAAAGTGGTCAAAAATGGTCATTGTCTTTTCATAGACAATAAGTTTATATTATTTATATATATATATATATAAATCCTAGAGATACAACTAAAAATTAATTGAAACTATCAATAATCTTATCAAAGTTAGCACAATATAAAATAAAACCCACATAAATTATCAACATTTCTACATATCACTAACAATTTCCTGCATGAAAAGATAGTAAGATATAATATATTTAAATTAACAATAGATAGAATTACATTACTATCTATATCTAGATATCTGTATAGATATCTATAGATATCTATACAGATATCTAGATTCTATATCTAGAATATCTATTGAATAGATAGAATATAATATACATACAACAAATAGTTGTAAAAAACTTAACCTTGTGTTTGACAAAGGTAAATATCCAAGTTTTTGTAAAAAGAAATCACTATTTAGTAAAAATTTTTGGAAAACTGGAAAGCAGTTTGGCAGGAACTAGATACTGACCAATATCTTATACCACTTAACAAGATAAGATCAAATCAAGATCAAAATGGACACAGTTATAAAGAGAAAGTACAAACAAATTAGAACAGGAAACATTTTCTATCATATTTGTGGATAAGAGAAAATTTTACAAATTAATAAGAGAAAAATGTAAAATGTAAAATGGATAATTTTGAATTCATTGCATTTAAAAAGATTTTGGAATAACAAAACTAATGTAGCCAAGATTAGAAGGAAAACAATAAATTGGGGAAAATGTTTATAGACAGTTTCTCAGATAGGGGGCTCATCTCTAAAATATATAGAGAGGCAATGAGGTGGCTCAGTGGATTGAGAGCCAGGCCTAGAGATGGGAGACACTAGGTTCAAATTGATCTCAGACATTTCCTAGCTTTGTGACTCTGGACAAGTTATTGAACACCCCTTGATTAGCCCTTAGTGCTCTTCTGCCTTGGAAGTAATACATAGTATTGCTTCTAAGAGGGAAGTAAGAGTTTTTAAGAAAAAAATATTTAGAGAACTTTGTCAAACATATAAAAATGTGAACCGATATGAATGGACAGTTTTTTAATGAAGAAATAAAAGCTATTTACAATTACAAGGGAAAATGCTCTAAACCATTATTGATTCAAGAAATGTAAATCACAACTCTGAGATATCATCCATCTACGACCAGATAGACTAAAATGATAAAAGGAAAAAATGTAAAATGTGTCAGGAATGTGGAAAAATAGGGACATCAGTATATTATTAGTGGAATTCTAAACTGATCCAACCATTCTGGAGAACAATCTGAAATTATACTAAAAGAGTAATAAAACTGTATACCTTTTCATCCAGTAATAACACTATTGGTTTATTTCTTAAGGTGAACAAGGAAAAAGGGAAAATAAACTGTATATTCTAAAACATTTATAGTGGCTCTTTTAGTGTCCAAGAACTGGAACCTAAAGGTTTGTCCATCAATTGGGGATTGGCCAAACAAGTTGTGTTTTATGATTTAATGGTCATCTCTTTTGTTGAGATATTTTTCTAGCATCAGGCTTTATTTTTGCCTTTTGCTCACTCAGGGTTTGTTTGGGGTTTTTTCCCCCTTGATTTTTTCTGTATGTTGAAGCTTACCTCTGATCCTGTGAGGTAGGAGTGCTGTCAAGGGCTTTTACTATGCCTGGGGTTGACTTAGCTGTCTGGTACTCAAACCGAGCACTCTGCAGAGGTGACTTGGTGGTCCTGCACTTCGGAGGTTTGTAGCTATTCAGTTTAACTGATTGAAGCTGGGTTCTGCCCAATTCCCTGGAAGCTGGACCTTGGTGGGCTGAATTCCTCCTACTGCTGCCTGGCTTCTGTTCCGGCTGGATGATTGCTCTTTGTTCTGGATTGTGTTCCTTTCTGCTCTCATGGTGCTGAGCCTGGATGGATCAAACTGCTCTCTTTCTCTTGCTGCCTGTTCTAAGTCCCTTTGAGACTTATTCAGCACTACCTCCTTATACTCCCGTGGAGATAATTCTTCTTGCTGTCTCTGGACTTTGTTCTGGGCTGGAGCACTGCTTCACCCCTTCTTCTGTCGTCTTTGATGCCCTGCTATTCATATTGAGACATTTTTGTTGCTCTGTGGTCATGCGGAGGGTAGTAGGCGGCATGCGGGTGTTTCTTCACCATCTTGGTCTGATCTGCTGCTGCCTCTACTGGGGCTGCAGCTGCCTCTGATGGTACTGGAATACTCTTGTTCAATAAAAAATGACAAATGAGATGGTCACAAAAAACCTGGGAAAACTTGTATAAAGTAAACCAAAGTGAAGTGAGAACACCCAGGAGAACTCTGTACTCAGTAACAATAGCCTGATCCACCAGAGTGACTTCAGTATTATCAAAAAGGCAAGGACCCAGAACAACTCCAAGGGACTCATAACAATATATCCGCCACCATGGAAAGAAGTCTGAGTGCAGACTGAAATATACCATTCTTCATTTGATTTCCACCATGAATTTTTTATGAGCCTTGTTTTACATGATGACCCAGGGCTTAGGTATTCTATGATAATATGTATAACATGCATGATATGATATTTGATAAGATGTATGACCCACATTATATTACTTGCCTTTTTGGGGAGACTAAGAAGGTCAGGGGGGAGAGAAAATATGGATTGCAAAATGTGGGGAAAGAAATATTAAAAATTGTACTGATATAATCTGGAACAATTAAAAATTAAAAATAGGAAAGCATTTCTAAGTCGAGGGATATGTCCATGAGATGAGGACAGAAAGGTGGAATGTCTTAGGTTCAAAACTAACCCCAGACACATCCTGGCTTTGTGAATCTAGGTAAGTTACTTAACCCCCATTGCCTAGTCTTTATTGCTCTTCTTCCTGAGAACCAATACAGGGGGCAAAAAATGAGAACAGAAAAAAAAAAATCATTAAGGTTAGCTACATAGACATTCTTTTTCATTCTATTAAACCAGACCTCTTATCTATTTTCTTTTTGAAGAATTAACTCCAAAAAAAACTTCATATAAACAATTTTTCTTGTGTTCAAGCATTCAAAGAATTATTTAAGGAAAATAATTTCTTCTTTACTCCTCTAATTTATTTTTAACATAACCTTTATTATCTAATATAGTAAAAAAAGAGAAAAAAGAACTTGCTTACAAAAATATATGTAGTAATTTTTTTTTGTAGTAAGTGGCAAAGATCTGGAAATTAAAAAGGTGCTCATTGCGTGGAGAATGGCTGGGCAAAAAAAAGAGTATGTGAATGTAATAGGACATTATTGTATAAAAAAGGGGGAAGTATAGTTTCAGAGAAACTTGAAAAGATTTGTATGAATTAATACTAAGTGAAATGAACAGAACCACAAGAATTATTTACAATATAAAAATAGAATTATAAAAACAAAATAACTTTGAAAGATATAAGAACTCCAATAAAATGATTAACCATGATTCTAAAAGACTTATTAAGAATATTACTTCTTGAAAGAATGATGATGTATTAAATGTACAGAATGAGACATACATTTTTGGAGAGCAAATGTGGACTTTTTTGTATATTTATTAGAAGGGCTTTTGTTCTTTTTTCATTTGAGAAGAGAGGAAAACTATTAGGAAGAAGAGAAAAAAAATGCTTGTTGATTGAAAAAGTGAAATTTTATAACCAGTAAAAACCACTATGGCTTTTTAAAGGGCTATTACTAGTAACATTTAAAATTTTTAATAGATATATGCCTCCAAAGTGATGGACCTTTTTTTTGGTCAAGATACTTGATCATTTATCCATGTCTGGAGGTCCTGTCAACTGACTTCACAAAAGCCTGAATCTGATTAATGAAATAATTACTGAAGTTAGTGACCTAAAATTCTTTTGTATCAGAAGTAATTATATTCATCTGGAAAGGGATTCCTCACCTGGAAAACTATAGAATAGATTATATGATCATATATTACACTAATATGAAATATACATCATTAAATTTTTTATGAGATTGTGAGGAATGGTACTACTTTAAAAGTGACTTTATAGCTTTGATTTTTCTTGTAATATCACATAAGCAAGGAAACATATTTTTAGAATATTACAATAACATTGGTATTATTTTTGATGCTGTTTTGATGTTGTTATTCAGTCATTTTTCAATGTCAGAGTCTTCATGCACCTCATTTGGAGTTTTGTTGGCAGAGATAATTAGATGCTTTGCCAAACATTTTACAGATGGTAAAACTGAAATAAACAGTGTTAAGCGACTTGCTTAGGATCACAAAGGTAGTAAAGTATCTGAGGCTAGATTTGAACTCAGGCAGATGAGTCTTTCTGACTCCAGGCTTAGCATTCTGTCCACTGTGCCAGATGCTAGCTACACTATGTATGTTATAATATGATTCAAAAAGTAGAAAGCCAGCATTTCCCTTGCTTCTGAATTACATTACATTTTGCTTAATTTGGGTATTCATTATATTTTATTGTGTTCCAATTATTTAAAAGCTGGTTCACCATATACGGTAAATGTGATAACTGCTAGTAATTCACATAATTTAATTGACCAAAATATCTTCATGTACAAAATGCTTTATATAAGAGAAAACTGATTACAGAATTTCTCAGATCATTTTACATTATCAACTGAGCCTTGATTAAGGGATAGAATAAGCAAATAAATGAATTAAAGAAATATACATGTGAGATATATAATATATAATGACTAGCTACATAACTAATATATCTATAAACCTAATTCAATGTAAAATTAATGAAGTGCTTTGCATCATAAAATCCCTTCAGTAAAGGAACTGGAATAACATAGGAAGAATAAAAAGGAAAAACTATTAAATAAAGAGCTACCAATTAATATAAAATATAAAAAAACCACCAGAACACCAAATACATATGATATGGAATATTGGTGATTAGTTCTATTTAATTGTTTATATATTTTAACATTATTTTTAATTTAAATTTCCAAATTCCTTCCCTAATTCCCACCACTCCACTACCCATTTTAAAGGCAAGGATTATGATAAATTATGCATGTAAAGTTATATAAAACATATTTCCATGTAAGCCATGATACAAAAAAGTGAAAAAAGTTATACCTAAATCTGCATTCAGGCTCTCTCTGTTCATTCTTTAGCAAAAGAGAGCATTTTCCATCATAAATCTTTCAGAATTGTCTTATGTCTTTGTGTTGTTGTCATTCATAGTTAATCATTATAATATTATTGTTACTGTGTATAATGTTCTTCTGGTTCTCCTCACTTCACTTTGCATCACTTCATTTCCAGGTTTTTTCTAAAACTATCCTTTTCAGCATTTTGTATAGCATAGTAGTATTCTATCACAATCATATACTACAGCTTGTTCAGTTATTCCCCAATTGACTGGCATGCCCTCAGTTTCCAATTTTTTGGCACCGCAAAAAAAGCTGCTCTAAATATTTTTTGTACTAAACCATTCTTTTTCTATTTTCTTTGATCTCTTCTAGATACAGATTTAATAGTGGTATTACTGCAAGTGGTCTTGCTGGTTTTGAAGTTTTACATGTGGTTGCTTGGATCTCACCATGTCCTATTGGTTCTTTTTTTTTTTTCTTTTTCCCTGTAGAAATTTTCAATGGTGAAATGAATTTTTTGGCTGTTTGCTCATTTTACCAGCCTTTTTTTTGCCCATGGACTAGCAATTCTGCAAGCTGCTTGACAATTCTTCTCAGCTTCTGTCTTGCAGGGTTTTGCCCTGGGACTATGTCTTCACTGTGGCCTCTGAGACTTGAAAGGATCCCACAATAGAGACTTCTAGAACTCACTGCCGGCTGGTGCCAGGGCCTGACATTTCAAGGGGTGCATCTGAAGTGCTCTTTTGTTGGTGTAGCCCAAGTCCTGGGATCCAAAGTTGGCTTATTCCAAGGTTCTGAGTCTGGCACAGTAGGTGGGGGGCAGGGGTGGGCCAGCACTCCTCTGTGTGCAGTTTTCCTTCTGGTTCCCCTTTATCCTCTGAAAATCCACTCTTTGCCTACCTTTCAAGTTTCATCAGTAGGAGAGCCCCCTCACTTGTCCTGTTATGACTACTGTCCTTGTGCAGAGCCTTCCAAAGATAGATTTGGAAAGATAGAGGATTTTCAGGCTTTCACTGCTACTAAGCCACCATCTGAAATGAGCCTCCTGGGATTTTTTCTTTATAATTTGTTAAAATATGATGCAATGACTTGATCATGGACTTTAGGCAGTCCAATAATCCTGAAATTATATCTCCTTGATCTATTTTCTGGATGAGATGGTTTTTAATGAGTTATTTCACATTTAATTCTATTTTTTATTCTGTTGATTTGTTTGATACTTTATTGAGTCATTAGCTTCCATTTTCCCAATAAGAATTTTTATGAAATTATTTTTTTCAACAAATTATTTTCCTTATGCCTCTTTTTCCATTTAGCAAATTCTACATTCACAGAGCACTTCTCATCGGTGTTTTGTCTTGTTTTTTAAACCCTATCTTCCATGTTTGAATCAATACTGCATTAATAGGTAATCTGTGGAAAGTATTTCTTGGCTGCAATGACTGGAATGTACTCTGGTTTACTAGAGAACTTCTCTGGGAATCTGAAGCTGCTTGGTTGTAATGTAGATAGAAATGAGAGATGCTGAGAGATGCTGCCACAAAGATAGAGAGACATGCTACAGGGGAATGCTCTGCCTACTGATCCCTATGGATGGCTGATGGATCAATTTTCTCCTACCCTCCTCCTCCCCCTTCCTCCCTCACCCCCTTCCTTAACCACCCACTTCTGGAAACCTTTTGGCTTCCTCCCTCCCCCCTGAGTATACTATAAAGATACTCTTTTACCTTTATCAGGTAAGGGGTTTATTAGGAACAAACAGGAAGGGGATTGAGGGGAAGGGGATGAGGATGTCCCTAATATAAAATAAGAATTTGAGGGATTGGGAAATCAGTTCATTCACAAACTGTGACAGAGGTTCAGTTAGAGAGATGGATGGAGGACAACTGTTTAAAATCTTTCTTCTTCTTCACAAAGCCATCAAGGTCTCTCAGCCTAATTTCAGAATCCCCCCCCCAAGGGTCCTCCAGTTTGGGACAGAAATTAAATAAGATCAGTTCAGCTTCTTCCCCCTCACAGTCAGTCTTGCCTCCTTTCTTGATTAGTCAAAATCAACCCCAAAAAGAGAGACAGAAACAAATCCCCTGGCCAGCTTCAACTCCCAGAGCCAGAGACAGAATCAGTTTCTCCTTTGATCAGAGCCCAAAAAGCCAAGTCTCCTCAGTTCAATAATCCACCAGAGAGAGAGAGTGCATCCCAAGGTCCCAATTCCTCTCCTCTGGTCAGGCTCCCCCAACTGCCTCTCCTCCTGGGAACATTCCGTTTGGAACCTTCTTCTTGACTGACAGACAGGTCCACAGCCTTGGTTCTTGCATTTTGGCTTGTCCTGCAAAACTTCTCTCTCTTCATGTCTCTACCACAATACTAAGGATTGATTCCAAGGCAGAGGAGTAGTAAGGTCTACACAACTGGGGTAAAGTGCTCACTGTCACACAGCTAGGAAGTATCTAAGTTCAAATTTGAACCCAAGACTTCTCATCTCTTTGCCTGATTTATTTTCCACTCAACCACCTAGTTGCCTCTTCCTTAGTGTATTTTTAGTCTCTTTTGCCATTAGCTCAATTCAGCTGAACTGCTCCCTATGCTCTGCCACTTTTACTGCACTCTCCTGGGTTATCCATAAACATTCTTATAAAAGGAATTAATTCAAAACTATGATATTGAGCAAGTTTGAAAATATTATTTTCTTAAGTGCATTTTTGTGCCCATCTTACCAAACTGTGGTCACTCTTTTCATAATTATTTTACTTCGTTCTCATTCCTTTCCAAATTTTTCTCCACCTCTCTTATTTGATTTTTAAAATCCTTATTGAACTCTTTCAGAAATTATTTTCAGTCTTGTGGACAAGCCCAATTACTGGCTGATTAATTTAATTCTTTTAAATGCAGTAAGCATTTACTAGGCGATAGAAAAATAAATGTTTTTTTTTAAGTATGTTCCTTTCCCTAAGGGAGCTTAAAGTGGAAGAAAGGCAATCTTAGCTACCCAGGATAGATAGTTGTTAATGCCTAAGCAGATGAGAACTGATAGCAAGAGAAATGTCAATGTGATTAAATTATTAATGCCTTTTTCTAGAGGTAATTAATTTATGGTCATGCAGAAGCTTGATTATTTAGTTATTAACATAAGGGCTTGTAGAATTTAGAACATTCCTTTATCAAGTCTTATAACTTGATTCTCTCTTGTACACCAATTTGGAGAGGCAGGACTTTTGGTCTCTTGTGATTATTTCCCAATTTACCTATGACTTCAAGGAACAGGCAAAGGACCACTCCAAAATCAAAGAAGGACTTGGAATATTTAAGTGATAGTCTGAATGGACTTTTGTATACCAATTCATTGAAATTAAAGCTTCTCATATAGTCTCATATAGACTCAAAAGCCTACTTATTTAAGATTTCACAGCTTTCCCTTGGCCTAGAAAACAAAAAAGCAATGAGTTAGTGGGAGTTGAGATTATTTCCCCCATTTTATAGCTGGAATATCTATTAGGCATCTAGTTACCAGAAAAGGAAAGCTTAGATATTAATCTCCTAATTCTCTATAACTCTAATCAAAAGATAATACTTTCCTGGTTTTTATTATGTATTTATATTCATATATAATATATGTAAACAAATATATTGCATATGCATAAGATATTATATGTCTTAAAAGTCCAATGAAAAGTTCCTATAACCAAGTTTAGCTTTTAGTAAGTACTTAAATTGGGATTAAAATGGTGAAATATGGATACGTAAAATAAGCTATTTTTTAATTTTTATTAACTTTAACAATGAATGTTATCCCAGTAATCAGAACAACATTCCAGATACATATTCAATTCTGTAATTGAGTTCTAGTTCTTCTGTTTCCTAATAATTAACTATTCCAAATAATAAATTAACAATTTGCCAAAATCAGTTAAAATATTTTGTTCTTATTGAAGATCAGGTGAGAATTTTGGTTTAGTCAAGTATATATATTTTACATTTAGTAAAAGCTTCCCATGAATCTGGGACTTTACAAGACACTTAAAATAAATAGCAGTTTTCAAGAATCTCAGGAAGAGATATATAAGTGTATATTCTTTCTATATCAATATACACACATTAAATATGTATTCACATATTATATATACATATATATACATGTGTTTATACACACATCCATACAAATGATTAGAGCAAGATTCTAGAGTCTAGGACTTGGGCTCTGGGTACAACTTAATAATCTTCATTACATATACTAGTGAGTAGGAAAGATCACTATACCAATGCTAAGGCCCAGATCGTGCCTTTGTCATTAGAGAGCTTCTGATTTTAGGTAAATCATAGTAACTCTGCAAAATACACTTTATTCAAGTTTACAACTGGGATGCTAACACCTGCCTTTTCAATATATACACACCTTATCGCTTGAGATACTTCTAAGAAGAGTCATTGCTTCATAGAGAATCTTTTTTTCTGCTTTGTATGTGGAAATTTTTTTTAGTGTTTAAGTTCATATTTTAAAAACACATTTTTAAAAAGATGTAGATTATTAGGAGAGCAAGTTAGAGATTTGCTCTTGAGACGAATGGGCTCAAATTCCTCGAGGTCAAAGAAATAAGTGACAAAAGCTTCAGGGACAATGGTCCCCTAGCTCATTTAAATTTGACTGTTTTTAGAGTATGAGAAATTAAAATCACTAAATAGTCAATTAAAAACTTGGAGAGTTTGGGAATATTAAATGAGGATTGTTGGATTCATTACTGAAATTTGGATCCTGTGAATTAATGCCCTCATAGAGGATAGATGACTCGCTTACTCCCAATAGGCTCTGATTTAAACCAACAGAGTCAGCAAAGGACCAGAGAGGAGGGAAGAGAACTGTAGCAGGACCCAGCTCAAAAGAAAACTTAAACTGCTCTAATTTGGAGCACGAAGAGCACAAAGAGAAGCATCCATCTGAAGACTGAGTGAAGAAAAGTCTGGGACCTTGCTCATTGGAAAAGCTCCCCTTTGCCTCACTTTAGTCTGTGATCCTTTAGCACCATTTACAATTTGAAAAAGGTGAAGCCTTTTCTTGGTCCCTGCCTGCTCTCTTCTGTCCCCTCTGGTTGGAGAGAAAAAGGAAACAGAGAAAAGGCAGGCTTTGAATCAAGCTCAGTAAAACATAAATGAAGAGTTGATATAATGATGCAGCATCTTGTGGGGGAAGGCTTGAGTGTATATCCTTTTAAGCAAAAGATCTGCAGAGTTTTCAGACTGCTGCCAACATGCAGTATATCAAATGGGGAATCAATGGGGAAAGTCTTGCTGTGAAAGAGGCCATAGTACAGAGCTGTGATTTTCTCAGAACATATGCGTTTTTCTCCTGCATGTGCTAGTTTTCAATGCCTATTCTCCCCCACAGTCACTGCCCATATTGTTGCAGGAATATGATCCAGATTGATACTTGCATTGTAATGTAATATATTTATGATGAATGGATTTGCTTTTCCTTCTATAACTATTTTATTATTATATTTAAAATTTAAATTTATTTGCCTTTATTTAATTTTGTGCATTGTATTTTATTTTTTATTTCATGTATTTGAAAATATTCTGAGAAAAGGTGCATAAAATTAACTAGACTTTTGAAGAGGTCCACAGCATATAAAAAAAAGATTTAAAAATCCCTGTTAAATAATATATAATATTAATAATAAATAATATACAAATTAGGGTTATATAGTTAGAGTAATTAAGAACTACTTCATGGAAGACATAACATTTTAATTGATGAATAATAGGTAGAAATTAAGGAAATTTAAAGAACAATATCAAACAAATTAGGGGGCAGTTATTTGTTATTTTCTTTCAATTTTTGAGATTTCCATAGAAAAACTGAGAATTAAAATATGATTTAATAACTCAAAGAGAATTCAAAATCAGAATTTAAAATTATTCAATTTTATAAATGAAATTTTATACAAGATTCTTTTGTATTTAGTGCTGAAATTGACATTCAGTTTTTAATTTAATTTTTGTCCAATTACATGTAAAAGCCATTCCAAACATTTAAAAACAATTTTCAGTTTCCATTCTTTCCTTCCCCCAAACCCTGCTGAGATAGTAAGCAATCTCACATAAATTCTACATTTGCAATCATATGAAATATTTTTCCATGTTAATCCTTTTGTGGAAGGAAACTCCAATTAAAATAAACTGAAAAAAAGCTTTGCTTTGTTCAGGATTCATTCTTCATCGGTTCCTTCTCTGTAAACACATGGCATATTTTATCATGAGTCCTTTGGGAATGTTTTGGATTATTACATTGCTGACAATAGCTAAGTCATTAGCAGTTGCTAATTGTACAGTATTCCATTCAGTGTGTACAACATTTTTCTAGTTCTGTTTATTTCACTTTGCTTTAATTCATGTAAATCTTTCTAGGTTTTTCTGTGTTCCTCCTGCTCATCACTTCTTACAACACAATAGTATTGAATTACAATCAAAGCCATTCCTCAGTTGTTAGGTATCCCCTCACTTTCCAATTCTTTGCGTCCACAAAAAGAGCTCCTTTAAATATTTTTCTACATATTGGTCCTTACCCTTTTTGTTTGTATCTCTTTGGGATATAGATCTAGTAATGGTATTGCTGGGTAAAGTATATTCTTTTTTATAACCCTTTTGGCATAGGTTCCAATTACTGCCTAGAATGATTTAATCAGTTTGTAACTTTCCCAGCAGTATGTCAATATCTCAATTTTCCCACATCCCCTCCAAGTTCAGTCATTTTTTGTTTTCTGTCATAATGGCCAATCTGGTAGGTGTAGAATGTACCACAGAGTTGTTTTAGTTTACATTTCTATAATAATTATGTAGAGCATTTTTGCATGACTATAGAGAGCTATACTTACTTTATCTGCAAACTACCTATTCATATCCTTTGTCCAATTATCAATTGGGGAATGACTTGTATTTTTGTAACTTTGATTCATCTCTCTGTGTATATGAGAAATAAAACCTTTATTAAAGAGACTTGTAAAAAGGTTTTTTGCCTTTTGGTTCCTGTCAACAATAATACCACAATTTGCCTGCTTTTATGCCATCCCCACTTCCTTTCTTTTTATTCCCCTCCTAATTTCCTATAAGTTAAGATAAATTTCTATACACAGTTGATTGTGTGTGTTCTTCCCTCATTGAACTAGTTCTGCTGAGAGTACAGTTCACATGCTCCCTTCCCTACCTCTTCTATTTTACCCTCCATTGTAAAAGCTCTTTTATACCTCTTTTATGGGTGATAATTTACCCCATTCTATTTTTCCCTTCCTCTTTCTCCCATTTCTTTTTCTCTTATTTTATTTTTAAATAAATCACATTCAACTCATACTCTTGCCTTCTCTCTATGTATACTTCTAACTGCCCTAATAATGAAAAAAATTATTAGGAGTTACAAGAATGATCTTCCAGTCTAGGTATATAAACCTACATTTACCCTATTGTTTTACCTATTTGACCTCTATTGAATATCTTTTGATTTCTTTTTCCTGTTCACCTTTTTATGATTCTCTTTGGTCTTGTATTTGAGTCAAATTTTCCACTAAGCTCTTATCTTTTCATCATGAATGTTTGAAAATGTACTATTTAATTGACTACATTTTTCCCCTGTAGGATCATTCACAATTCTGCTGCATAAGTGACCCTTGTTTGAAATCTTAGCTCCTTTGCCTTCTAGTACACTGTTGGTAGAGCTACAAATTGATACAAATATTTTGGACAGCAATCTAGAACTGTGCCCAAAGGGCCAGAAAATTACATACTCTTTGACTCTTTAATATTACTACTAGGTGTAAACCTCAAAATTTCTTAGACTTATGAATGTTAGGGGTTGCCCCCATTGGGGAATCTTCTACTCAAAAAAATTCCCTAGCAGATAGTGAGAATTCTACTTAAGTGTGAAAACTCCTTGCCTTGGGAATATCCCTACTCCACCCTACTTAAGACTGCTTTAGGACAGAAAACTCCTTCAGAACAATGAAAGTGCTTTGATCCATGCTAATGGAAGGGACAGGAAGTTCTTTGAGTCATGACTGTTTTAGAATTGATACAATGGGATACTAAGTACCTATAAAGGTGGGGCAACTTGTAAACTACTTAAACCTAAAAGGGTGATAACTTATAAAGAGTTTTTTTCTAATGAAATTTGTCGACACAGCAGCATTTTTTTCTGACTTACTAAAGAGATTAAAACTACTCAGCTGTGAATTCAAAATGGGAGGTCCTTTAGAAACATCTACAGTGATTGGTAGATGTAAGGACTTAGGGGAGGTGACAGAGGAGATTTTGCCCTTAAAAATAAGAGCTTGGATCTCATTCTGAAGGATCTCGATTTCTGACTCTCATTCTGAAGGAGAGTTCCTTGAGGAGCCCTAAGGGGCTCTGTTCCTCTGGGGCAGGAGCTCTGGAGGCTCTTGAGAGAGAGGCCCTTTGAAACAATCTCTGGCTGGAAGACTCTTTGAGGAAGGACACTGGCATGGTGTCACTAGTATCCTTGTTTAGTCAGACCTTGTGGTGAGTGTTAAAAAACTGACTGATTTCTCTTTTAAGACTCAGGTCTAGGCCATATTGGCTTGAAGCCCTTCATACTTATTCCTTTCTTACTCTCTCTCTTTCTTTGATTACTCATTGTATTGTTAATTAAAATCTCTATAAAACCCAATCGACTTGGGTATTTGAATAATTGGGAATATTTCCCTGGCGACCACCTTATATTTGATTTTAAAACCCAAGACACTGTAGTGAAACATATTTTCTGCAGTCAAATTTTACTTACCCTCTCTTATATCTATCACAATTTATATCTTCCACTATTTTAACTCACTACAGTTTAAGACCTCAACCATTTTAAATCTCACATAGGTCTATCTCCCAAAAAAATAACACATAGGGGAATTGAACCTACTTTTCACACATATTTATAGCAGCTCTTTTTGTGGTACAAAGATCTAGAAATTGAAGGAATGTCATGAATTGGATAATGACTGAACATGTTATGGTATATGCTTGGAATATAATACTATTGCTCCATAAGAAATGACAAACAAGGTGATGACAAAACAACAAACCAGAAAGACATATGAAATGATGCAAAGTGAAGTGAATAGAACCAAGAAAACACTTTCTACAGTAAGAACAGAAATATATGATGATCAACTGTGAATGACTTAAATATTATCAACGAATCAAGGATAACTCCAAAAGAATGGCAAAAAATATATATATATGTATATAATAACCCATAGAAAGAACAGATGAAATATGAATGCAAATTGAAATATAACATTCTTTATACTTCTTCCACAAACTTCTCCAGGATAGGTAATGTGTATCTACTTTCATAACATGAGGAACATGGAAATATATAGTATGATAATATACATACAACATGTATCATATTATCTGCCTTCTTGGGGAAATGGGGTTGGAGGGAGAGAAAGAGCATCAGTTACGAAATATCAGAAAGCAAATATTTTAAAACTGTATTAAAATTGAATTTGCATAAAATCTAAAAAAAATAATATAAAATAAATAAGGATTACTTCAAAGCTTATTTTTCCTTTGGATAGTAATATGTATTTAAGAAATCTTAGAAAAGAAAATAATAGTCTAAACAACAAAATTAAGTACAAAGGTGACACCTACAAGAGGAATGACCAAAATGGATTGGTGTGGGCTTAAAAATCTCTTTTTGGATGAAAAAAGTTGTTGAATCAGATGTAGGGGGGGAAAGGGACAATATTGTCAAAGAGAGTCATGGAGAATATCTAAGGTGTTGGCATTTATATGTGCATATATCAGAAGAATTTAATCATTTGTTGTGGGCAATAAGTTGCATTGCCCAAAGTGCACACTCCAATTGGCAAGAAATAAAAATGAGGTTTTAAAATGTTTCCATTGTAAAATAAAGTAATCCTAATTATAGAGAAATTAAAGAAGAGAAAAGAAGGAGGGAAATCTTTCAGTTTTCTAGTCAAAATGTATTCTCTTTTAGTTACTATTCCCTGAATTACCCTTTCAGCTCTTGCATATATTCAAATTACCATATAAATATAGTGAAATTCTTTTATATAATTTCATAGAGAATCAAGAAAATACTTGTTAAGTTCCACTAAAGCACTCTGTAGGCCCTTTCAAAAGGACTTTACCACTTGAATAGAAACACATAAAAATGCTAAGTGAACCATTTTGATCCATAAGTTTTGTACTATTTTTATCTTAAATGATAAGATATAACTATAAGGAACATGTTTTGGCACTAATATTCAGCATCATTTTCCTTTCATAATTCAGTCTATTCTTTCTAGTAACAACCCTTTTTACAGCCTCTCAAAAATTCCTTTCTGCCCTACCTAGAGCATTATAAACATTTTGTAGAAGACACCTATATAAATCTAGATATAGATCCTCCAAAATTACAAATGAATATGTACCTATATATGAAGATCAGTGAATAATGTGTATATATATGCATAGTAATTTATAGAAATATGAGCACGTATCTCTTTTATATTATCAAATATGTATGTTCATATTTTCTAGGCACTAGCATTTTTTTTGCTAACATTTTATATTGCTATGTCACATTAAAAAGAATTTTTTAACAGTCATAGGAGGAAAAAATCTACCCACACATTAATTAAATGCTGACAAAAAGAATTGGTAATGGCAGGATAGGAATGGACTATCTAAAAAAGAGATATGTAACTGCACAGGGAAATATTAGACCAATTTAGCATATAATATATGTGAGCTAATATTGATGTATGATGGAGAAAAGATTGAATTACTTATCTCATGCTTTGTTTTTTATGAATACTAAGGAAAATGATCCTTTGAATGTAAAACATATATTCAAAACTGTTAACTCCATATGAGAGGAGTTGGCAAAATGACACCTAACTTACTTAAATGAATTCAAGTCACAAGGTCTAGATAAATGACATCTCAGGACAATGAAAGAACTTTGGGGTGACAAGCAGAGATGCTACTAGCAATTTCTGAAAAATTCCACAATGGAAGATAAAAATGTGTTACTGGGTCAATGTGGCCTTGATTTTTAATAGGGGATAGAGGGTAAATTCATTTAACGATAGACCAATCTTCAATACCTATCATAAGTTGTGATCCCAATGAGCCATCCTGTCAGACTAACCTAATTTCTTTTTTTGACAATGTTATGAAATTAAATTAGTTAATTTCCATCAACTCAACTTACCCCCATGTTGGCAAGACGTTAGACAATCTCTTAATATTCTTGTTAAAGAGATAAAAAAGTGCATCTCATATGATATTTCCCTCAGCTAGATTCAGAAATCTGCACAGACCAAGGTGAAGAGATCTTTAAATTCATTCCTAGTAGTGACATAAAACTTTGTCTTTTACCTTATTCTCTCAATATTTTTCTCAGTTGCTTAGATAAAGACCTTGCTGGAATACTTAAAAAGTTGGGATAACGTTGAGTTGAGAGGGATATATTGGGTGCTAGTGTTAAGAACTTAAAAAAAGATGTTTAAAAAACTAGAACAATGTATTGAATCTAATGAAATGAATTTTTTTAGTAATAAAGGAATTAAGCATTTATTAAGTGCTTACTATATGCAAAGTATCATAAGAATCTGTAGGATACAGAGAAAAAAGTAAGATAGGATCTACTGTTAAAGAATTGACATTCTAATGGGGGAGATAACACATATAGAAAATGTCAGCTATGAGTCAGATGGAAATGTCCTATGATCCTTCACTTAACAGCAATAAAGCAGATGGTGATGCCTCTTTAATGTCACTTCCACTGATAAAATAATGTTAGTTTCAGATGCCAAGAACTTTGGTGACAAGAATTTCCTTTTCTGAGTCTTCAGTAATTGTGGATGTATTACAGGAGCAATCACCAGACTATATCTCTACAGGGAGTGCCTGCCAGGATGATGGCTACAGATATTGGAACTCTTGTCAATCCAAAGGGTTTGGGGGGGGGTCAAAATCTTGGACAGTTGGTCTTAGGATCTTAAGGGAGATGTTAGTCAAGTTAGTAATTGTGGTTTGACTTGCCTAGCACCAGCTTCCCCTTGTCTCCCTCAAAGTGGTCCCTGTGGTGGATTGTCTGTTAGGTGAAGCAGTTAGTCAACAAATGGTATGGATGACTGGTCCATTCTCAACAGGAACTGATGGCCAACAGATGATGGCTCTGAAGACTAGTTAGGAAACAGAATTGGTGGATGGTTGGGGTATGGAGGAGTCCTTCCACTCATGAATCTCTTATGCCTTTGGTCAAACTTGTCATGGGAGTAAAGTAAAACATTTCTTTGCCTGTTGGTAAGAGTTGATTACCAAGGTGATAGAGGAATGATCCAGAGACTTTTAGGGACAGACATCATTCCTCTATCACACCAAGTATTGCTGGTGGTAATGAAGAAGACTCCTCTGTAATGATTTTTTTTTCCCTATGGAGGCCGAGCTAGAAGCAGTTCTGGTGGTTTGGGAAATAGGTAAGGAGAACCAAAGGCTCTTTGGTTCAAGGTTCTGGGCAGTAACCACTAGTGTCCATGGTGTGGTGATGGTCAAGATAGTGGAGGTTTGACTTTCCTGAAACATTCTGCTTTCCATTCTCCTCCCTCAGAGTGTCCTGCTACTTCAGTCTTCCCTGTGAATGGCATTTGGTTGATAAATGAAAAATCCTACACTTGGGCTCAAAAAGTCAATTCCATGAGTATAGAATCAGGGAAGCAGAGTTAAGTGATCTATATGTAGGAGTAGTTTTTGAGGAATTTCAGAAAATTTAAGTTCTGTCTGAAATCCATTCTAGTTAGTTTGAAAGAGACTTTTCACCAAATAATTTCTTTTGGGGGAGTATAACTTGTTATGTCTACTAAGGAATAAAAGAATTAATCTTCATATTGGAATGATGTTCTAGTAGATCTTTCTGATTTGTCACAAATGGCATATTCCAAACTACATCTTCAATTCAGTTGGCTAATTTAGAGTTACAAAGTGTATATAGTAAGGGGGAGAATACCTGTGAATAGCAATAAAAGATAACAGGGTGGCTTCATTGGATCCAAAAAGGTATCTGAGCAGAAGATGAGCTATTTGTGGTCTCCAAAGAGGGCTCTGCCCTGCAACTTTGCTTACAAAGAGTCATATATGTGTCCCATACTGTCCACATAAGCACAGTTATTAACTAGCTATCTTTGTTTTCAGCTTAATTGTTAACTGTGACAAACCTCTGAACCCTTGCTACAGCGATCCAATTGGTCAAGGTAGTCCTTATAGCAGTTTTCACGCTTTTTTTCTCAAACTTCTTCAAGACATGTTTTAATGTACTGATCTATTGGTCACTTTTCTAACTTCTCATGCTTGGGACCCTCTCAATAAACTTCATTTATATGATCTCTATAATATTGGCAACCCATATGGCATAATCCGTTTATAATACTAACTAGCAATGCTAAGACTGGAACCCAAGTTCTCTGCTTAGTTTGTGGCCTTTAGCATTATGATTAGGGTGTGATCCCTTCAACCTCTGTTATTTTTTTTGGTGGTTGTTGTTTTCTGGATCACAAGATCATTACTCCATATCTTCCTCCCAGTTTGTTAAACAGAAAAGAGCAATAATGGGTTGTTGTTTTTTCTTATTTGGTACAAACGGAATTCAGAATTCTAATTAGACTCTGTGTGTGCATGTGTGTGTTTACTTGAGTCTCCCTAAAGCCTTTGAAGGTTTGTTCAATAACATCATGAAAGGAGAGAATATGTTCAATTAAGTTTGGCTTGAGGAAATTGCTCAGTTTTAAGAAGGCAGTCCTATAGTCTCTTGGGAGAGGCCCTTTCTGCTTAATTGTCACAGCTCTATTCACAAATTAAATGTCCATGTCTGTACCCCAGTAACCACATTTAGGCATTTAACTATCAGGTATAATATGTTTGTTTGTGACCCAATAAAATTACCAGAAATACTGATTTCTATGTAATTGTAGATGTTTAAATATCAAAATATCTTTTACCTGGAATTTGCCTGGGTAGAAGTACATATTGTAAATATTCTTCTAAAACATCCATATGTCTTGTGATTTTACTTTGTAATTTACTTACTCTTTTAGAATAATAATTAATGATTTACATTCTTTTCCCTGCCAGATTTAAAATGCTTTTTTTCCCATTGTTTTGGGTCCATGCATTATTTTCACTGTTGTGGTTGTTGTTTTTGTCTTATTTTTTTTAAAATAATGTATTCACTTTTTTTCTATGGGCTTATTACCAATAGCTTTGGTAGTGGAAGTGGTGATTTTTCTCTCAGAATAAGAAATGAGCAGACTACATCAGCAAAATATAATTATAATAATATAACATAGCAACAATATGTTAATATTGATGATCTTTTTTTCCTAAAAATGTGCAGAGGAAAATATATTTTGTTAAGCTAATTTAAAGGTCAAAAGCCAAGAAGCACCAAGTTAGATGATTTGTTCATATCATACAATAAATCAACTTGCAATATGAAGAAAATCACTGTAGCCTGAGAGTATATTTCAATACCCTCTACATTCTTCTTTGATTCTAATTCCTCAAATATGTAATTTCTTGAAATATAGCCTATGATATTTTATGGTCTTCTTACACAGTTATTTTCTCATTTTTAATATTTCACAGGAAAACTATCTGTGCTGTTTCCCCCCCTACAGATTATTACTAAAGTGCCTTTAGGTCTTTCATTATGTATTTAAAGAATTAATACATTCATCAGTTTAATATATATGTATATATATGTAGGGGACTTACTATAGATAACATTGTTAGGCAAAATAAGAAATACAAAAAAGTTTTAATAAGAGAGGTAAGCAATATTCTATTTTAATGGGTTATCAGAGTCAATAAGAATCACAGGAATATAGAAGACAAGTTTACTTTAATCTGAGAGATCAGAAAAGTCTTCATTAAAGGGATAACATTTGATAAGAGTATTGAAGAATGGATAGGATTTTTGCCAGGTCCAAATGATGGAGGTGACCTTCAGGAAGAAAGAAATGAGTAAGGAAAGGCAAAGAGGTTGGAAAATTCAGGTCATGTATGGAAAGGATTAAGCAGTCCAATTTTACTGGAGCATATGTTTTGGAAACTGGTTACAGATTAAGCTAGAAATATCATTAAAGTCAGACTTTGAATATTAGCATAAGATATCAAAGTTGTTGGGTTTTTTACATTTTTTTTCAGGGGGGATTTGTCTTGTTTTGTTTTGTTTTCCAATAGTCAATAGGCATCCCCTGAAGATTTTTGATGGGGAATGCAATATGAACAAGTTGTGTTTTAGGTAACTCAATAAAGGTATATCGTATGGGATATTGTGAAGGTAGAGAAAGAACAGAAGTGGGAGAGGCTGAAATCAGGAAGATCAATTAAGGGCAATCATAACTGAATGGACAATGGTAAATATAAGTCTGAAATAGGATAGTGGTAGTAGAAATGGGGGAAAGGGTGATTTCTGAGAAAAAAATGAAAGTAAGATTTAAGGTCCTTTTGTGGCAAAGGAAGCAATAGAATAATAGATTTAAAGCTGGGAAAAATTCTATTTATCAGGGAGTGCAACCTCTCATTTTACTTTATAGATGTGATAGTGAAATGACTTCTGAGAGTTTTCTGGTTGAATGTCTAACTATAAACCCAAATACATACACTATTTTTCTGGAACTTTCATCTCCCCACCCATTACTCATAAAGTGGAAAAGCAAACTCTACTTCTTCCCAATGCCAAAGGACCCCCAGGTTCACCTCTCACATCAAAATGGATCAGAAGAAATCATGTGCTCTATTTCCACCCTGAATGTAACTTTTAATATTTCCTACTTGATGTACTACTAGGAAGAATAGTCTCTCATTCCTCCTTACATTAAACTTCTTAGGCTTGCCCATTCTACTGTTGTAACAAATTTCCTATTTTGATCTTAGAAATATAGTCAGTAAAATCCTAACACTCAAAGAAGGGTTACTTGATTATATTATGAGTGGATGGGAGCCATCAGACTATGATGTCTTGACAAGGTCACTCGTGGATGCCAAGAGGTCACAGAGTGACTCTTTGGCAGGATGGAATTGCCCACTCAGCCCCCTCTATGTGACTTTTCTCATCAACATCCCTTACTAATGAAACTGACTTGATTGTTGTCCTCTCCCTAGTCTCAGCAAAAGTAATAGAAGAGCAAAATGCTTGCACACTATTTCCCCAAAATAACACCAAAAGATTAGACTCACAAAACCAAACCCAAAAGACTATTATGGGTTAACTTTTGCTTAGGTACATAATTCCCAGCCAAAGTTGTACCACAAGACAAGCCCAGAATATCCCCTACTCCCCCTGTACAGAAACTCATTCTCTTAAAGCCAGTACATAAATCATACATAAGGAAAAACTTATACAGCTACACCAAGCTCCACCGTGCCTCAGTGTCTTGATTCTACCTACAGAAACTCCTCTTGAGAAACTCCCTAGTAAACCCTGAAAAATGATCAGCCTAATATTAAATCTGAATTGTGTTCTCAGTACCTCTCTGATCTCTCAACATCACTGCTATGATTGTTGAATTGTCTCTAGAATTTATGATTGATTGTCTATTTTTATTAAAGGCAATAAGTGATTTTCCTTGATTGTAAGCTCAAAGCTCCTCACAGGTTAATGAGAAAATTAAGCCACCTGTGATGAAAAAATTTATCTTGTGTAGAAACTTTGTGTTTCCTGTCAAAATCAATAGCTACCATACAAATGTATAGAATGATCTCAGAATGTTAAACAATTTGTTAGAAGTTAATGTATCAATTATCCAATTATCTTTACTCGAACATGTATGTTGAATAATGTATCTATGTGCCCAAAAGTGGGTATTAAAATAAATGCCAAACCTGGGCATGGAGAAGCAGCCACTTTATGCAAAGGATGCCCCAGGCAGAAACATACACACAGAGCTGCCTTCCATCTCTCATTTCGCCTATCCTCTCCAAATACCCAGGATCCCTGGAGCCATGAGTGGGGCTGGACCCCAGCCTGTGACAATGGGTGCTATTCATCCTGTATCTTCCAAGACCTATAATGCTTTATATCATCTAATTTCTGAATATGTGTTTTCTCTCTCTTAAAATGTAAGCTCCTTAAGGTCAGATTGTCTTTTGTATTTGTATGCCCAGCATTTAGAACACTAATACTTTTTAAATACTTGATAAAGGATTTTTTCATTCTTATCATTGAACAGAAAAAAAATATTATTAAAACTGAGCATTATATATTGATAGTGATCAAGTCTGATCTGAAGAGAGAATAAAATGCACGTTGCTCTGTTATTTGCATAAGTACAGAATTACAGTTATAAAATATTGTATACATGGTCAGACAGTTGATTTGCTGATAAGTTTTTTTGAACTTTTTCTCTCCTTTTTATATTTTACTATAAAGAATGACTCTGGAGTGAGTTATAGCAGGAGTTATGTTTAGAAAAGAAATGTAAAATCAAAATGTGTCAAGAATTTTTTAAAATAATAAAATTGGACAAAATGGGTGGTATAGAAGAAATTTCAATGGCTTATTATGTTGGATAAATTATGCTAATTAAAAGATGCTTGAAATTGAGTTAAATATACATTCATATATATATGTACACATAAGAAGAAATTTTAAAAATTATGTAAATTGGGAAATTATATCTGAATAATTCAATGAAGTCAAGCAGACATCAATAAATAATAATAAAATTGAAAAACCAGTCTAGGTTATAACAGAGCCATGGAAAGGACTTATTTGCAGGGCAAATAAAAAATCAAATTAGTTGTAGTACCTGAGAAGCTAAAACATGAGAAAAGCTGAACATGGTAGTAGGAAACTTCATTAGAGAAAATATTCAAAATTGACAATGTCTAGGCAAATTTTTGCAGGTTGAAAGAATATATAGGACATCATCACAGGTGTATCCTAAGTAAAGATAATTGTCATGTAATTGTAGGAAGAGAATTCATAATCATAATTCAAAGAAACATGTACATGAGTACTGCAAAGATAATTCATTAAAAAGACAAAAATAGGTAGAAAAAATATCAACAACACATCAACAAAGCAATACTTCTCAGCTTCCTGCCATTTGCAAATTCAATAAATTCAGAATATATGTCTTTTTCAACAAAGTGATTAAAATGTTAAATAGCACAGGACTATGCATTAATTCCTCTAGCACATTCCTGCAAACCTTCCAAATTGACATTAAATCACCAGTAGCTAATCTTATTTCTAGGCATCCAAATTATTCAGAAATCATTAGATAAAGTATGTTAACATCTAGCTCACATTTGCAACAAGAATACTATGATTTGCTGAAGTCTAGGTAAACTGTATCTACACTAATTCTCTGATGAAACAGCTTAAGAAACCTGTTCTCCAAAATGAAGTAATTGGATAATTGGAATTGATTAGCCCAGAGCAAAAATCTAGTGGATATGGAATGGAAGGAGTTAGAGAGGTAGTAAAAAATGTCTTTGTGCATTTGAAGCCCTGTTACATGGAAACCAGATAAGACTTGTTCTGATTGGCACCAGAGGGTAAAACTAGTAACAATGATTAGAAATACAATGAAGCCAATTAAGGTGGTAGAGAAGGGGGAAAAGGTCTAATAATTATAGCTATCTAATGGTGGAATAGACTACAGATTTCTACTTACCAAAGAAGCAGGGATGGCCTTTTCTAGGTGATATCATAGGGAGGGATTTTTCTTTATATGCACTTTGGACAAAATGGTCTCATTTTGCCTTCAGTCTTTTAACTCATGACCATGGCCTGTAGTCAAGTAAAAGAAAATACAGGAAAATAAGACATTTGTGTTTATTTCATATTCTAATAGAGGAACTAGATGTGTTTTGTTGTTTTTTTTTAATCAAATGAGTGTTTGCATTAGCAATGACTGACTGACTGAATCACTGACTAATTGAATGAATTAATGACTGGAAATATATTAAATACTTTCTCTGTCCTAAGCACTGTGCTAAATACTAGAGATACAAATAGAAAAAAAATCAAGACAGCACTTGTTCTCCAACTGGGGGAGACACAAGCAAAGATGTTCCAGTGATGAAATATGCCTGTGAATCATAGATCAGTACAGGATCCAAATTGAATATCACTGAAAGATCAGGAGTGGGTAGAAGGCAGTTATGAGGAGGCAAAATACACTACAAACAATTAATTATGCAGGAGAACCAATGGAAGCTATGCCATCAAAGAAATGTAAGACCAAAACAGATGGGTTTGTATTCTACTGAAAGTGCTACGAAGAAGCCTATATATAGAGGAAGGTCATAGCCAAAAAAGAAGCTATTCCCACTTTGTGAGTTCTTCTAGATGCTCTTTTCTATTATGTCCCACCCTTTGCCTGACTCACATTCTAGAATAGAAAGAATTTCTCATCCCACATTTTTTATATTGTGTAACATTCAGACCCGTGGGACCTGGGGGAACTAGAGAATCTCCTTAACTGCAAGTTCCATGTCTCATCCCCTATCTGTTTTTCACTCTAATGGACTGGTTGCTTAAAAATACTATTAGCAATTATTTAGTGCTAAGAACTGCTCATCTGATTTAATTGAACCTATAGAAATATCAACATACAATCCCTACCCCTGGCTTCTTGATTGAGTCTACATACTTCAATTCCAAAGCATGGGAATCAACAATAGTGACATATTCCTACTTTAAAGAATACAGAGAAACAAGTGTTGGCCTTCTCTATTTTTTCTCTTCATTTGATTCTTTCAGTGTATGTTTTTGTTCTTTCAATATAAAATCTTTCACTTATCTATCCGAACTATCCCAAAGAGAAGCAAGGGAAGCTGTCAATAGAATATTTAAAAGAGCATAGTAAACTACTGGGAGATTCTATACCCTGCCAGGAGGCGAACAATCTGCTTGTTTTCCATTAAATGAACATGGATCTTTTAAGATCCTCAGGGTTACTATGGATACCAAGTAGGGTATGCTATTTGCAATAACATGACAACATAATAACAAAATATATTTCTCCAATATTCACTTTAACCAAGTACAGTGTTGTGTTATTACAATCTCTTAAATATTCAGAAACTCAATATTTTCTGAGATAAATATATTGCCCATGAATAAGAACATTTGCTCCAAGTCATCATTTTCATCTTAGTCTATTCTCGTGCCAGTGCTTTTAGTGCCTGACTGATAATTTCATTTTCTATACAATAATTGCACTAATGGTTGCCATGGAAACTCCTTGTGGAAATATTGGAAGGCTAGCAAGCAGAAATAGCATACCCCTCAAGGCCTCATTTTAAGAGAATTCTCATTCTTGATTGCAAGGATATTTTTGATACTGTGCTACATTGTACCCTTTATGAAAATACTATGAATTTCTTTTTCACAAAGGAAAATGAGATACAAATAATTCATTGCACATCTATGAATGAATCTCAGTAAATCTAAAGACAATCTTTTTCTTATCAAATCCATGTTCCCCCTGTGAAATTTTGGAAATTAAGATTACACAAAAAGAAGTGTGTGATATAAACATAAATATTTTTCCATAATGATAGTTTTGTTAAAATTTAACCATGATACAAGAGATATTTACAAGGAAGCCACTAGCTTTATTTAAAAACAAACCTATTAGTATAGAGTTAAAAACTGAGTTGAATTCAATCAGCTAAATTGTTTAACACTATCCTTCCTGGGTTTTTTTAACTGTCATAATGTAGACTCCTGGTTTTATAAATATTTTTGAGATGGAAAGAAGCATAGAATTCTAGAGTCCTTGGGAAAATAAACATGTGCTGGAGCCACCGTGCTGCGTTTTGAAGGCTGATTGTTAAATTTTCCATATATGTTTAAACCTTGGAAATCAGCAAGTGTGATGTCAGGACTTAATGTACTGCTTTGTTGACTGTCTAGAGGTATGAAAGGGATAGAAAAGATGTTAATGATGAAGATTTAATTTAAATGTGGGTCATACAATATATATTTTTCCTCAGGGAGATGATTGTTAAGCATTTACCAACATCTTATTGAGTTTAGCTATTTTATTATACAAATGAAGGGGTACAAGAACAGGTCAAGTGAAGGAACTTGCCCAAAGTCACAGAGCAAGTTAGAAATGGTTGAAGGTGTGGAAAATACCAGCAAGCCTTCACATAAGTTTGATAGTTTTCCTCATGGTTCCTTATTTTAATCCAAAAGTCTAATATTAGATTAGTAACTAGAACTTGGACTTTATTCTTTGACCATACTAGAATGGAGAAATTAACATTTTTGCATGACCTGTCTATGCTGTCTTACCAAATTATTTTCAGTAGAGTTGGTTGAAAGAGTAGGTGAATTAGAAAACTAAGTTAAATAAAACACATACTGAAACAGTGTGAGGGACACTTTTTACCACTGTCATTTAAATCCACTAGTAGGCATGGATATTCCTGTTTCAGTTGAGCACAGTGCCATGCCTTCTCATTGATAGTATTGAAAATAAATAAATATATATGGCATTATAAAAGTCCATGCAGCTTTGATTTATTAAAGTCATTTTCCCCTCTCAGCTTTAAGTACCAAATTAACATATGGCATTCTACATGCAGATGTTTGGGGATTTTGAGGGCATACAGATACACACTTAGGTTTTCAAAAAGCAAGATGAAATATAAGATAGTTTAAAGAAAAAAAAATTACCAGGAAACCTTGATTTGGAATCCAGATTTTCTACTTACTACTGTGATGATCTTGGAAAAGTAATCTAATTTCTCCTACCTTCTTTGGCCCTTATTTTCCTCATCTCAGGAGTGGAGATTTAATTAGATGATTTCTATGGCTCTTATACTTCTCAATCAGTAAGCCAATAAAAATTCCTCAAACACTTGCAAAGAAAACTTTAGAGTAGATTTTTAAAATTGATGCTATTATTTATTATTATTGGAAGAACTCACTGACTGTAGCATTTTAAGCACTGGAACATTTGAGACATCCATTATTAATTGTAAAATGAGGATTTTTTTAAAGAAAAGGTTTTTACATTTTTACACTAAATCATCAACACTTCTCTCTTTCTCATTCTTCTTTAACCAATTAATTATCAATATTTGACAATTCTACCTTTACAATTTTTTGTCATCTTCTCTCAACCTTGAAATTACCACCTTGGTCCAATCTCCCATCACTTCTTGCCTGAACTGTTTTAGTAGACTCCTGTATCATCTCCTTACCTTTAATCTATCCTTTCCAATGTATGCTCCATATAACCTCCCCTCAAGTTTTCAAAAATATATCACTTTTTTTGCCCAAAAAGGATAGGTGACTTTCCATTACCTCTAGGATACAATATATAAGAGCACTGTTTCTGGAGTCAGAGGACTTGCATTGAAATCCCAAATCTGACACTACCTGTGTAACTATTGAAAAGTCACTTGATTTCCACAAGCTTAACTTTCTTCATCTTTAAAACAAAGGAATTGTACTATACAGTTTCTTTAGTCCTTTCAGCCTCTAGATCTAAGATATTACTACGACTTTCTAGTTCCTTCACAATATGGCCTCAACCCATCTCCATACAGTGTTTTCACATAATTTCTACTTACCTGCTCAGTATTCTAGCCTACCTGACCTATTTGCTGTTCATCATTATGTGGCATTCTCTCCCCCACCTTCAACAGCATGTGCCCCAGATCTGAAATGCACTCTTTTATTTTTACCTCTTAGAATGGCCAATTTTTGTCATTGATCAATTAAAACTCCTCTTCAAGAAGAGACATCTCCTGCACTCCTCCAATTAATTGTTGGTGCTCTTCCATTTTCAATTACGTTGTATGTACAATCCAGCCTCAACATTTTCAGCCAGCCTTATTGAATATTCATCAAATTGACTGATTTCCACCAGGTGACACTCACTTCCCTTCTCTTTGTCTTTGGACTGGTAATCCCACATGCACAGGATTCATTCCCTCTGTGCCTCAGCCTCCCTGAGTCTCTTCTGTCTATATTCATTCACTCATTCATCCATTTGATGTTTATACCATATGTGCTCTTAAAACAAGAAGTTAGCTTCTTGCAAGAAAGGAGTTATTTATACGTGCATTTTTAACATTCAGCATATTTCCTAGCACACAGAGGATGCTTAATCATCTTTAATGTAAGTTATAGATTATATATGTCTTGGTAGAAAGAGTTTTCTTATAAGAATTCCTTAGTTATAAGTCAACTAATAAACATTTATTAAGGTCCTGCTATATGCATTGTCTTTGTTTTGAGGAATAGGGTCCTTTCATACACTCAGACTGACAGGAAAAGTTCTATAATAATATCTTTCCTAAGGATGTATGATCTTCACCTGCAAGTTTGGGAAAGAGCTGAAGGTCTGGACTTTCTCTTAATTATCTATCACCAGTTGCAGATGTCATGGAAAAGACTGAATAATGAACTCTCAAAAAATGTATATATACCTGGTCTGGGTTTTTCCGTTTGTTTTATGATGATTGAGAGAGTTATTTCACTACAGTTAGGATGTCTTGACCAGTCAGTTGATAAATCATTTTAAAGTTAAGAAAATCAATCTCAAGATAATTGTAATTTCTAAAGTTGGGACATAGAATGAATACATGAACTAATGTGTGAATGTTGAGTAAGCACAAACTTAATACAATTAGTATTTTAGAAAGACAGAAACCTTTGACTGATGGAATGGAATATCAGTGAGCAAAATTTTAAACCAATTTTTAAAAATTATTCACTGATGTATAATTGAAAAAAAAACTCTAGTTCTGTGAAAACAGAAAAAACATTGAATCTTAAAAATAAGTGCAATTATTTGTTTTTATTTGTTTTTTAATTTTTTTCTTTGAGTTTGAGCTCCTTAAATCTTCCAGTAGAGAAAATTAATACAGAACTGACAGGCAGACAGGAACAAAATAAAGAAGACATAAACTAATTTTACAGTCCATTTATACTCATTATACTTCCCCAGAGAGTAAATGTAATTTACACTAAATAAATGGACTCCGTTTACCTCAGTGATGTTCCAACCAAGCAACTCACAGCCATATCTTGGAAGGTTGCTGGCCTTTCTTGGCATGCATTTTCCTCATCCAGCTGCAGAATCCACTTGTTGGTGCTCTTCTCTAAGCATCATGCTGTTGAGACAGTTTTTTTTTTTTTAAGCTATAAGACTGGTGTTCAACATTCAAACAGAAAATCTTGAGCTCAGATATTTTTATTGACCTAAGAATTACTCACAAATAAATGTTGAGTTTTGAAACTTCCATTCTTGAAATCACTATAATCTCTGAACTGGGTCAAAAAAAAAAACAACAATAGAAGGGTTAAAGAAGGCACCTGGGAACTGGTGGCCCATGGACTTCATATTCTGGCCTATCGGGACATAGTACAAAAATTGGACTGAGAAGACTGTTTTAAATCTCAGAATAAACAAGGAAATGCTAGGGTTCTTGTTTAGTGGATTGAGATGGTCAGAATTGTGTTTTAGGAAGTATCTTTTTATTTAGTTATTTAAATGATCCTTGTGCATATTTTAAGGCTCTTTTTGAGGAAGCCCCCTGGGCTTGAAGAAATCACTATGTTGTTGATAAATAAGAACAGATGAAGGACCTTACCATCCACAAGGAAACAAATAATTCTTTGATTCAGTCTTTTCATAGGTTATGCTTCACATTGAAATATTAATTTTTTAAATTTAGTACATGGCTTTTCTTTGAGAAATGTCCACAATTATTTGATTATATGCTAAAATTAAACTACTAAATATACTATTGGAACAGAATTTAGATACAAGTGGAATATCAAAGCAAAACATTTTAAATTGTAATGCAGGGAATACAGAATTTAAAAAACATGATTTTTTGGTTCAAATGAAGTAAATAGGTTTATATATCAAGTCATCTGTATATATAATATATATATCTATAAGATCTTGAGTCATATGAATTATTAGGTTCAAAAGACTTCAAATACACTTTCATAGGTTCTTAATGTTTTTATGTCATGTTTTTTTCCATCAGTTTCCTCAACTATAAAAAGGGCATCATAATAACACTGACATCACAGGGTACCTAGGACAAGTAGGGGTTTAACTTGCTCTCTTTCTTCCCCCCACCCTGTCCGCTTCTGTTCAGTCAAGCATTGCCTTTTCCTAGACTTCCTTTCTCATATGGAAGCATATTTCAAATGATATCTGTTGAGGGCTTCATAAAGTAAAGGATTTTCCAAGTGTGAGGAAAATAGGTGCTCTATGCTGAACAGTATGATTCATATATGATCAGAATATATGTATGTATATACTACATGTATACATAGATATAAATAGGTAAAATCTATAAAAATAGACTTGTGCTCTATCTGCTCATATTCTAAAACTACTAGTCACTTACATTTTCTAAATCCCTTGTGCCTTGTAACTGTGTCACAATTGAAGGACTTTTCCCTTAAATTCTATCATTGGGGCCTGCTTTCTCTTTTACTCTATACAAACACCAAGCCATTTCACACATATACCAAATATCATAAATATGCAATATTTTACAAAAGGCCCCTACCTCTCAGAGTGAAGGAGGGAACTGCATTTCTTCATCTCTTCTATAGGACCAAGATTGGTCATCCCAAATAAATGCCATTCTATTTCATTATATTGTTCCTTTTGATCACATTCTGGTAGTCATTTTCTAGATTGCATTAACTTCACTCAGCATCATTTCACACAATTCTTCCTGTAATTCTTTTTTGCTTCCCCATATTATGGAGCCACAGTAAGGATTTCAGGATCTGGTAGCTTAGTCTACATTGAAAGAGCAGAAGGTTGGACTATTATATTCCAGAAGGCAAGGGAACTGGGTTTACAACCAAGAATCACTACTCATTAAAACTGATTATATTCTTACAGGGAAAAGTATGGTTATTTAATAAAATAGAAAATTTCCAAACATTCCTGATGAAAAGATCAGACCTAAATAGAACAAAGGATGTCCAAACACAAAATTCAAGAGAAGAATCAAAAGGTAAATAACAAAGAGAAAATATTTGTACTCTTAAAATTTTTAATTTCCATTGTTTTACATTTCATATAATACAATGGAGAAAATGTATAATAGCTATGTGAACAGAACTTCTCTATGCTCTAGACAACTTTCTAAAAATATGTTTCAAAGAAAGTTCCAGTCTACACTGATAGAAGGTTCTTTACCTGGGATTCCAGTATAACTATTATCCCTGTCCCTTTCCCATCAAGACAGTTATATTCTCTTGTAGTCATGTTGCAGTTTATTAAACCAGTGATTAGGTTTCTACCTTGTTTTCTGTTCTTTAGGAACACAAAATTGCTGATATTAATATTGATATCTTTTATTGATTGATATTGATATTGATATGAATTAATTAAATATTGATATTGATATGAATTAATAATGAAATCTTTGTTTTTTATTACTGTACTGGGTTTGAGGAGAAAAATGTTCAAAAGACAGAGATAATCAGTCTTTCTCACCCATTTCCCTGGAGTTTAGTAACGAATGCTTTCTAAATGGATTATTGTGTGATAAGCCAGCAGGAGGACCATGACTTGAGATATAAAGCATACAAAGATAAGAAAAAAAACAATCAAGAAGGGATATGATAGCAGAAGATAGAGGGGAACTAGTAAAGGATAGTGCCAGATTTAAAAAAAAGTCATTGGGAGTACGTGAGAAATGTTTTGGAAAAAGAATTGATGGCATTTTGATGTGGAATATGAAGGAGAGAAAAGAGTTACAAATGACCATGAGATTCCAGTAATAGGTGAAAAATAGAAAAATAGAGATATTAACAGAATTATTAAGGAAAGAATTTTGAAAGGAAGAGAATTTTATCAAATTGGCACATGCTTAATATGAGATTTCAGAGGAGATGGATATTTTAGGCTGATAAAATGGTTAGCAAGAATTTTGAAATATAGGAATTTCAAAAATACATTGTACAAAAATGTATATTCAAGAGACATTAAACTATAATGGTGGAGGCAGCCAGGTGCCTCAGTGGATTGAGATGCAGACCTAGAGATGGGAGGTCCTGGGTTCAAATCTGGTCTCAGACACTTCCCAGCTGTGTGACTCTGGGCAAGTTACTTAACCTCCATTGCAATCCCTTACCACTCTTCTGCCTTGGAATCAAAACACAGTATTGATTCTAAGATGAAAGGTAAGGGTTTAAAAAATAAATAAATTATAATGGTGAATGAGATTGACATAGAAGAAAATATAAAGGAATTTCACTATTTTTCAAATATGATTTTAAAAAATAGAATCTCACTAACAGTGTCAAAGTTTCAAAATTATTAACACTGATTTTTATGCCTCAGAAACATGGCATTTAAATCTATTTGTTTGGGAAAGAATTAGAAATTTGATTTTTTGGGTCATCAAAGAAGAAGAACCCAAGAGACAAATGCTACATACATTGATCATTATATTACTATGAAGTCCAAAAGAGGCAAGCCAAAGATAATTAAACCAAGCAGAAGAACAGATGCTGGCTTTATAAGATCAATATGCTAGAAGTGTTAAAAATACACAAACAAATAATAAAAACATGGTACTGATACAACTATGCTTCACCCATACTAGAAAGATTATAGTAGTGTTAACTAATAAGCAAGTTTGATGGCATAGCAAAATCCAGAGCTCTGAAGATTGCACAGTAAATATCAGAGAGAATATTTTCGTAGCATCCAATTTTATTCCTCACCCATGTGCTTTACAGTCATATAAAACAAATTGGTAAGTAAATTTGTTTTGTATTGGAGTAATGAGAATAAAATGAAATCATTTAGAGTTTGATTTTTAAAAATATTTGATTGCTATTTTAATGAAGAACATATTCAATAGAGGTCAATTGCAAGTGTTATCACATTGCTTAACTTCTTGGGAGGTGTGGGAGGTAGTGAGGGAATCTAAAATTTAAAATTTAAAAAGAAATGAAGGTTAAAATAAATTAAAATGTTAAGAATGTGTATTGATGTTTAAGAAATCAATGCCGCTTCTCAATACACTAATCCAGTCAATAGAATCTTCTTTTGTAAATAATGCAGCTCAGCAAAGTCACATTATCATATATGAATCCATGTGCCTTGTTCTGCAGTTCTCTTGAATAAAAAATAATTCAATGGCTAGGAGTGTCATTGATTTAATGTTGTTTCTTTTATATTTTAGGTCATTGTGTGTACATATATATATATATATACATATATATATATATATTTCATTTTTCTATTTCCCCCACTCATATCAGTGTCCCCAGATTTTTATTTTCCCGAGGTTTTCTTATTTCATACAGTCATAATAATGTTCCATTGAATTTATAGATTTCACTTTCTCAAGCCATCCCCCAATCAACACCAAAACACTGATCAGGAATGAAGTGCTTGAATTTTGAAACAAATTCATCATACTTTTTTTCACTATTACTGTATTTAATATTTTCCTGTTCTTTTCCCTTCTCTGTTCATTAGTTCATACTAGTCTTCCCAGGTTTTTTAAACCATCCTGCTCATCATTTCTCATAACACAATAATATTTCATCAGGGCAGCAAGATGGCACAGTGCAAAGCCTGCTTAGTCTGGAGTCAGAAAGATTCATCTTCATGAGTTCAAATCTGGTTTTAGAGACTTAAAAGCTGTGTGACTGTGGACAAATCACTTACACCTGTTTGATTCTGTTTCCTTATCTTTATAATGACCTGGGAAAGGAAATGGAAAATCACTCCAGTATCTTGGCTAAGGAAACCCCAAATGGGATCATGAAGAGTTAGATATGACTGAAAACAACCTAACAGAAAAAGTGTTATTCCATCAAATCATATGTCAAAAATTATTCTGCCATTTTCCACTTAATCAGTATCTCCTTGATTTTCAATTCTTCACCACCACAAAAAGAACTGCTATAAATATTTTTATTTAAATTGGTCCTTTCCTGTTTTCTTTTATCTCATTCGTTAAGTCAAAGTGTATGCACGGTTTTATAGTCTTCTATGCATGCTTCCAAATAGATCTCCAGAAAGATTAAGTCAGTTCACAAATGCAATGACAGTGCATCAGTGTCTAATTTTTCCATAGCTCTTCAAACATTTATCATTTTCCTTTTCTGTCCCAATAAGTGATACAAACTGCCATTGTATGACTCAGGTGTGCCATTCTGTAATGCAAATGTGATTGAGTAATGCCACGTGATTCAGGTATGATGTTATATGACATAGGCATGCAATGCATAATGTAGTCATACAATCCCATGCTACAGGTATAGCATGTGACACAAGCATGTCACTGAGTGACTTGGTGTGATTAGTTAATTCCCTGTCTGTACATTAAAAATCATTCCCCATAAAGCATGGAAAAGCAAACCTGTTAGATATATGGATAAAAGAAGAGTTTAAGATTAAACCAAAAATAGAGGATCTCTGGAAGTAACATGGATCATTTTGGCTACATGTAATTAAAGAAATTTTCCCATACTAAACAATAAAGCCAGCAAAATCAAAAGGTAAGCAGGAAGTTGGTGAGGGAGGAGGGAATTAAGCAAATTCCTTTAATAAAGGTTTAATGTCTCAAATATACAGGCTTGTGTAATGCCACACAATATTCAATGACATGCAACAACATACTTGTGTCATAAAACCCCAGGCAGTGACACCCCTGGGTCACACCATGACCTGCTTGTACCATTCAATGATGTAACTCTGCTTCATGTAACAGCATGTCTGTGTCATGCAATATCACATGATTATATACATTTTCATATCATGAAACTCAATGGAATTTCTGCATCCACTGGTTCATGTGAATTCACACAACTATGTGTCTGTGTCACACACAATTCCATGCAATTATACTCCTGCATCACCCATCACACAATGACATGTCTGCATCACATGAATGCACTAAGTTGTGCATCACATATTGACATGCCTGCATCGCATAATGGCATACCCATCACACAATGCCATGCAATGGCACACCTTTGTTATATTATATCTAACAATGATGCACTTGGGACGTGTCCATTCTTCCCTCAGTTCTCACTTTCCCTTTCCCTTCTTTCACCTGAAAATGATTTATTTAGGTGATTGTTTCCTTATTCTAATTTTCACCAGGCAATTTAGAAATTATTGGATTTTTTTTGCCTCAGAGCTGTTCATTATCCCATTTACATTCTATCTTTATTAGTTTCTTATTTTTTCAAATGTCATACTTTCACCCTTTTGAAAAATATCTTATACAATTTAAGAATGGAGACAAAATATTAAGCGTTTTTTTAATGTTCATATCCCCATGGTAAATAATTCACTGCCTTAAACATAGTAAATACTTTATAAATGTTTGTGGAATGAATAAATGATAAAGCATTTATTAAAAACTTAATTTGTACAAAGCATTGAGCTAAGTGAACTAAGAACAAATAAAAGAAAGCAACACTGATCCTGCCCTCAGGGAACTTATATTTTAATAGGAATTCCACCAGTAAAGGGGAACTAGAAAGCAAGGGGGAGGGAGACTGGCAGGGTTTGGAAATATTGCCTGGGAAGTGACATAGAAGCCTGGTTCCTAGCTGGATTAGTTAAAAGTTCACCTTTCTGCAACCAAGGTAGTTCCTGGGATGGAGTTCAAGGTTCTGATGGCCAGTGAAAGGTGAAAATATATGTATATATACATAACTAACACCATAGAACTGATGAACTACCCTTGTCCCTACAGGCTGTCAACTCGTTGGGCTCCATTTCATCCCTCCTCTGGGGTTCTTCGGAACATAAGGTGAGTGTAAGGTTTCTTGGTTCCCTACTAATAGTTCCAGACCTCACACATGGTTTTCCCTCAAATGTAGAGGGCAGCTCCCTTCATTCCATTTCTACTAAGCTAATAACAACTGGATTAGCTTTAAAAAAGCAATATTTACTTTAAAATATAATATATTAATGTAATGCATATAATTATAAAATAAAATAAGATTTACAAATAAAATATAATCACAAGTATACAAATTTATTCCCTCAATATATAGAAGGCATAAGAGACCCCTTTCCCCTTGTACCATCTTGGGCTCTGGAAAGACAGAGGATTAAATTCACAATTTAGCTTAATTCCTATAAAGTAGTGCCAGTTCCAAATGCAATCACCCCTAACCCTTTGGACTAGACGCCCAGGCACTCTGGATTCTCAGGGCTTCTCTACTAGGCTGGCTGCAACATCCTGCCTAGGATCTTGACTTCAAGGATTCAATGGCTTTGGGGGATCACTGTCAGCACTCAAAAGGGATAAGAGCAACCAGCCCATTTGGGGGATTGAAAGGTGGTGTGGAAGATTACATACACTCTTGTAGCTCATGATCCCATTCTATGAATGAACTGAAATAGATGTGGTAGAAAGAAGAATGCCAGGAACAGAGTACAAGACGAAGAGCAACTGCTTCAATCTGGCCACATTTAAGGATTTTACACAGCCAATGAAAGGAAGGTGCTTCTTCTACCCATATGGTTGGGAATACAGATTGCCAACATGTTAAGCAATCTGGCCAGACACAGATAAGCCTCCATACAAATACATATGTATTTGTATGTTTGTATAGATGCATTTGTATGCTAAAAAGATTTACAATTATGAGGAAGACAGAAAAGGAAAAATAAAAAATAACAGATAAACAAGTAACAAGATGTTCAAATTGATTTTATAAATTACAAATCAAAGTGGAAAAATAAAAGCCAAAAATAGAGAAGCTTTTAATAGGGCAAAACAAATTGTGGCCATTTGGGGAATTATTCAGATAATACTCACAAGTGGGAACATGGTTTTAGAGCTCTAGATTTTAGAGATTTTCTAGACCAATATTATTATATTATAGATTTGAAAACTGAGGGCCCTTAATATTAAACACAAACCACTAGTTATTTCTCAGGTTAAACCCTATTCATGAAGGTTTATTCTTTCTGGTTAATGCTCTCCAGTCATCTGCTCCTAACTTATACAGTTAGGAAGGCTACTGTTTTGAGCCTCCTTTTTCATTCTTACTTCAATTGCCCTATTTCCCATTGTCTTAGAATAAAATGCTTTCATGTTTTTTCTTACCTATCAGGGAGGGTGCATTTATTTTAGGCTATTCCTTTTATGGTATCAATTAGTCAGAATTTTTAATGAAAATACCATGTTTTTAACTATATTTATTAACTATTCTTTAAAAGGAGCCTTTAAACTAAATAATACATATTTTAAAGAAAAAAGAAATGAAACTAAGTAAGGTTGTTACTTTTCTAAAATTTCATAACACAAATGAGAATAGTTAATAAAATTTCAACAATCTCATTTGTTATAAAGTGTTTACTTTTCATTTTCTTCCCACCCATATTTTTTGGGAGCTCTCACACTCAAAGAATCCAAGCCATCTTTCCCCTTCATTGTTTTGCAGTTAGACCTTCATTTATTCATCCATTGAGGCTTTACTCTAAGGAACATTGATCCAGAAAGCTATTTAAATGAAAACTCTACTCACATCTTGTTTTACCTGACAGAGAAGGTTATATCAAAAATTCTATTACTAAAGACAAACAAGAAACAACATGCAAAAGAAATATCTTTCTTGGAATACTAATATTCTTGAGTATTTTGTGGTTTTATTTTCCTATACACTCAAGAAACCAAATTCTCCTAAGCTATTTAAAGGCAAAATACAACAGCAAATCAGCTGAAATGGTTGAATTCTCAGGCATGCATTCTTAATAAGAATTCATTATTTCAGGTCATTTACTAAGTTGTCCAGTGGTAAACATTAACTTAAACAGTAAGTGTTTCTGCTTTCTAGTTTATGAACCCTAAAAATGAGCAGATACTTCAAGAGTACTGAATTGATTATATATGGTGGAGATGCAAAGGCCAAGTCCAATACTGTGCTTTCTCTAAACTTTAAATATGTGAAATGTGACACTCTAAATTTTACCTGACTTGATATTTTACCTATAATTTAATCTCATTGTATTTACAGATAGAGAAATTGTGGCTCAGCAAACTTAAAATAAAGTGACTTTCCAAAGATTAAATAGCAGAGGCAGTCCTAGGGCTGATTTTCACATATATATTGAGCAAGTTTAGAAAGCAGTTTTCTTTAAAGGTTGGAAGAACAGATGGGTCCCTCAGGAGGTCTCAAATCAAATCCCCTCATTGTTCCTTCCCTGCTTTGTACCTTCAAGGCAAGGAGTTGAACATGTATGTTTCATTAATTCTACAAATTAAGAGAACTCTGAATTATTTTTCAAAATGTTATGTACTTCATAGAAATGATATTATTCAGAAATATCAGGAAATTTATTTGAAATAATTATAATTTGCTAAATTTGTGTATTTGCTAGTGATAGAATACTACAGTTAAGGGGAGGACAAAATTCCTATATTGGTTTTTGGTTTATTTTATCAGTCTTTTTCTCAATTATACATTTCTCAGGAAAATGTAGGTTCTTCAAGGGTAGGGGCAATTATGTTTTATGTTTACATCCACATTACTTAGCACAGAGTTTCATAGATAGGTGCATAAATAATTGTTTCTTGAATGAGATTTTCTATATCAAGTAATGGTACATAGCAAATAGAGACATTTATTCCTTTCACTGTAATCATTCCTCGTTCTTGCCTTTTGTGAATTCATTGATTTGAATGAAGAAAAATCAATTGATATTGGAAAAGGAAGGAAATTCAATCCCCTCACACACAGTGAAATTGATTCTTTTTTAATTAAGGACATTTTAATAGATGTTACTATGCCAAATAATCTTCACATCCAAGATATTTGCAACTACACAAACTACACAAATTTAGCAAGAGAAATCAAAATTATGTGGGGACAGGATGAAGAATACATAATATCCATTATCCTGTCAACTATTAGAGTGGTTAAGATATTTCTTTCAGTAGTGAGCATGCAGAAGTTGAGCATAGAACCCAATAGATTTATTCATCTACAAAAAGCGGTTTTCTTGATCACCTGTACAATGAAAACAGAACATTAAATTCAAAAGAATAATATCAGGATAGGATCTAGTACAAATATGAACTCCATTGAAAAGTGTTAAATCATCATCACTCATTTTCATCACACGTTGACATTTATAACAAAATTGTGAAGTGTATATTTTCATTTTCTGATGGATCCAAGATCTAATCCAAGTTGATCATAGAATATATATATATATATATATTCTATTTTTTGAATTTTTGTTAATATGGTTTGTGATTATGGTTATTTTTTCCTATGCTCTTCTGATAATATACCATGGATAACGTCTATCCATTGTAATTGGGGATTACATTATATTGCGTTTTCTTATCCTGGGAACTATGATCTTTATTTATAAAACATTTAAACAACTTTATAATAGGTAATTTCCTTTGTAATTGAATTTTATACATTTAATAACATTATTCTGAGTCAATAATCTTCACCAGACAACCAAACGGATCCATCATGCACACAAATACACACACACACACACACACACACACACACACACACACACACACACACACACTTGATGCTCTAAACATTTCCTGGATACTAGCATGCACCCAGGCTCTCAATCTTTCTACATCATTGACCCTTCTCTGTTTTAGGCCATGTCAGTCTTTGATGAATTTTTTTTTAACTCTTACCTTCCTTAGAATCAAGACTATATATTCTTTCCAAGCCAGAAGAGTGGTAAGGGCAAGGCAAGGAGGGTTAAATAACTTGCTCAAGGTCACATAGATAGAAATGTTTAAGGCTAGATTTGAACCCAGGCCTTACTCTTAATCCACTGACTCATCTCTCTTCTCCCTTGATGAAATCTTATACCCATTTTTTTAGTGTAAATCATCATTGGTAATACTGCAGTCCACTAATAGCCATCATTTGTCTTTGTACTGCTCTTTGAGTATCCTGAAAGCTTGATGCATCTATGATTGGGGAATTCCAAGATTCTCCACTGTAAAGCCTTATAAGCAGAATATTGATTTTGAAGACTAGGATTCTGCTTCTAGGATAAGTTAAAGAGTTTTTAAAGTCCCACACAAGTATCTTTACCCACATATTGCACATAGGAAAATTGGGCTCAAAGAATTTTTCAACTACTCTTCAGAGAGCTAGCAAATGCCAGAGTTTCGATTTAAACCCAGAACTCCAGAGTCTAATTTATGACTTTCTTCAAGCTTCAAGTTCTAATGAAAATCTTGAAATTACATAAATTTGCTAATTTAAATATGTTTCTTCTTCACCAATGGATATGATCCTCAAATTAAGCTGTGCTTCTCTAATATTTCAAGCATGAAAAGTTGAAGTTATGTGAGAGTTTCATGTTTGTTGTCAACCAAAATATACAATAAAAATAGCTGATATTCACAAAGAAATTTTTGTCTTGCAAAGTGCTCTGCATACCTTATTATTTTTAATCCTCACAAAAATAGCACACTGAAGTGGGAATCATGGCTATTCTTATTTTAAAGTTTAGTAAATGTAACCTGTGGGATACTAATAGGTTTTCCAGGGCTAATATAACTAATAAGATGTCAGAGGTGGCCTTTGGCCACAGGGTTTGCTGACTCCAAGTTCAGGACTCTACTCATTTTGCCATGATTGGGTGAATGGTATAGTCCAAGCAGGGAGTGTCAATGTCATTTATAGCTCTCATTTCCAGAAGGTAAGAAGTCAGAGTGAATTGGCACAAAAGGCCTTTATAACACAAAAAGCAAAAAGTTATATGCTTCTCATCACAGAACATTCTTTGGTGACATCAAGCAGTAGGACATCAATCAATCAATTGACTAGCAACTATTAAACTTCTACCAGGTGCCAGTGTGGGCAAGGAAGGAACCTGCCTACTCACAAAGTGCTTCTATGCAAATGACCATAGATGTAAAGTCCAAAATACAGTTTTACAATTTATGTCTACTATTTTTCAAAATCATTAACTTATTTATGTGAAGATACAACTGTTTTAAAAAACATAAATACCTGTTTTCAAAAATGTTTCCACACAACTAAATGAAGACTTTTTGAAAAACCTTCCAAATAATACCAGTAATTAGTCATGATTTAGGAATTAAAAGTCAGATAAACTTATATTCTTTATTTAATTATAAATGACATTCTATATTTTATTGTGGTAGCAATATTCTCTTCATTTTGAATTAATATATACATATAAATATGAGAAGAAATCTACAAGTGAACATAAAAAACAGGTTAAAATAAATGAACAGATACTTATTTTATTCTCCTTATTTGGTAATACTACCAAAGACTGAATTTTTACATAAATAGAACAAAAATCTCTCAAGGTAAATGTCACATTTTTTAATGAAAAATAATTTCAAAGTTATTTCCTACACACAATAAAAACTAATTCAGTTACATCCTTTCTAGTTGTTTGAGGCAATAAAATAAAGAGAAAATTACCAAGGGAAGTTTTAGGAACAATAGCTTACACTTTATCTGAACATTTTCAACTGTTATATTAAAAAAATGTTTTACGTCTAGGCTAAGCAGATGAAAAGTAGAGGTTGAATAAAAGAGTGATCAACTTAGCATAAACTTTTCAAGGCCAGGTATTTGAGATGACTTGTTAGATTCTCAGTTCTCATCAATTGTATGTGATATGTGTACAGTTGTTATTTTAGCCTTAAAGTTTACAACTGGTCATTTTTATCATTCCAGTTATCAGTGCAATGTCATGAAATTACTATATATTGTTTTATATCAACATTGTATTTATCAATTGCAACATGTTGCATTCTTTTGAATGTAAAACATAAGTTTTTACTTAATTCAATTGAATTCAGAATAAAGATATGAAATAAAGATATCTGAAACAAGTACTCAAAGATGAACTTCATTTGAGGAGATTCCTTGGATTGCTCTTTACTCATAATTAGTAGGAAAATTATATGCTTTAAATTAATAAGATCAAAACACTTGGACCATCTTTCTACAATCTTGTCCTTCTACTCCTCTTCTGGGTCTATGTGGTCCAGACTCATCCTATTATACTTCATCCAATGTCCTGATGTGTTATCCTTCAATCTCTAATCCAACTGGTTTTAGGAACAGTAATCAAACCAGCACTCACATTCCTGGAAAGGACATGTGATTCATTGCTCTATAATTACACTCACCACCAATATGAGATTCATCTCCTATTAAAAAATTATACTTTTTTAAGACAGGAATTGTTTTGTCGCTTATATTTTTTTAATCTAATGGTATTGTGTTTGGTTCATAAACACTTAAATGTTTAAGGGTTTTCACCCCATTGATTTAAAACATCATAATATATACAGAAAATTAAATGTGTAAATAATTTAACCAAAATTATGACTCTGGATAGTTTTTTTCTAGATGGAAATAAAAGGAAATAATTCAAATGATTATCTTGGGGGAAATTATTCAAACTCCTGTCAAAAATGGTGATAACACTGATGCTGATCTTTTCACCCTGTATAGAGAGCTCATATTTGAGTAGGAACCAAGGTGAATAGAAAGAACATTGAATTAAGAAGATTTTGGTTCTACCACTTTTAACTTCTATGAACTTAAGTAAATCACGTGAACTCTCTATGGTTTAATTTATCCATCTTAAGACAAGGAAAAATTGCACCTTTCCTCCTTTCCTCCTAAGGTATTGTGAAAGAAAATTATAAAATGTAAAAGTACTATGCTATTCTCATGTAGTAGGAAATCTGTAAATGAAATAGCAAACAAATAACGGTACAGAACTACTCATATTCAAGAGTCCATATTGCATACATTCAAAATATAGGTTATCATATAATGAATATAGGCTTCCAAAAAAACACAAATTACTTAATTTATCTTTGATAGGAACAATAAATATGTATGATGTGAATCTTGAAATTTCTCAGACTTGTGAATGTTAAAAATTTCCCCATTGGGGAATTCTCCATTGGAACAATTCCCTACTGGGAAAATTCCCCATTTGGAAGGTGAGAACTCTACTTGGATCAGAAATGGGAGGACCTCTACTCCACCTGTACTTAAGACTGCTTTAGGGGAGAAAACACCTTGCTAAACAATGAAAGTACTTAAACCCATACTTATAATGAGGCAAAAAGTTCTTTAAGTCATGCCTATTTTTAGAATTAATACAATGGGGTGCTGAGTACCTATTAAAGGTCAGGCAACTTGTAAACTTGCCAGGAGCAAAGAGGTGAAAACTTATTCAGAAGTTTTTTCTGGTACAAACTTACTAAAGGGATTAGTCAACCCAGCAGTGTTTTTAGAATGGGCTGTCCTTTGGAAAATGTCTACTGTGATTGGTAGATGTAAGGACTTAGGGGAGGTGACATAAGAGAAAACCCCCTATATAAGAAAAAGCAGAATCCTTTTGGAGAAATCTCTTGAGAGAGGCTCTGGAGAAGGGAAGCTCTTGGAGGACAATTTTTAAGGAGGTCTCGCTGGAGCTCCTCTGAGGGGACTCTGTCCCTCTGGAGGCTCTTGAGAGAGATCCTTTGAAACAGTCTCTGGCTGGAAGGCTCTTTGAGGAGGACTCTGGCTGGAACTCTCTCTGAGGAGACTCTGTCACTAGAATCCTTGCTTAGACAGACCTTGTGGTGAGTGATAAAAGACTGACTGACTGATCTCTCTCTCTTAAGACTCAGGTCTAGGCCATGTTAGCTTAAAGCCCTTCATACTTATTCCTTTCTTACTCTTTTTCTCTTTCTTTAATTCCTCATTGTATTATTAATTAAATTCTCTATAAAACCCAGTTGACTTGGGTATATTCATAATTGGGAATATTTCCCTGGCGACCACCTTATATATTTGATTTAAACCAAGACATTGTAGTGAAACATATTTTCTGAAGTCACAAATTTACTCACCCACTCATATCTATCTTCCACTATTTTACTCACTACAGTTTACAACCTCAACCATTTTAACTCTTACAGTTTAAGGCATTAACTCTTTTAATCACCACATTTTATGACCATAATTATTTTAATTACCACAGTGATCATACACTGTTGTATTATTTACTCATATTGTTTAACCCTAAATCCTTAAACATATTAAAATTATGAAAATTACACTCATATATAAAAAGAATAACTAGTTGTTGTATTGTAACCTAGTCCTTGATTAGTGTGAATAGTCAAGAACCAGAAATGGTCACATTTTTAAAATTCATAGTGCATGTTTCCATTGACCTGAAATTAATTGCTATATTTTACATAATTATAACATTGAAGAATGCAAATTCAAATACATATGACCACTTCAGGGAATAAATTATTTGCACTAACCAGAACTTAGCTGCATTGCAAACAATTTTCTATCTCCAAGGCCAGATGTGAACCTTTGGAGCTTAATTGTTTGGGACTAGTTCAACTCCTATTTCTTATTTTTATTTAATTTTATTTTTTTTCCATATTACATGTTGATACAATTTTTAATAATCATTTTCTATCACTTTACAATCCATTTTCTCTCCTTTCCTCTCATTCCCTCCTTCCTACTCAAGATGGTAGTTAATATGATATAGTTTATACTTGGGTTATAATGCAATACATATTTCCACATTCATCATATTGTGATAGAAGAAAAAATATCACATTTAATTTTAATAAATAAATCATCCCTGAGTAATCTCATATCTACATACAAAAATCACATAAACATTAGACAAATTTTGAGAAGTGAACTCATTCTGTCTCTAGATCATGCCATGTAAATTGTTACTATTGATTTTGATTTGGAGAAATATTTAGTTTACAACTGTATTCCCAACAGTAAAGGATCACAATGCTATAGAACTGACCTGTTATAGTTGGTTATGATAAATATATATGTGTGTTGGTTCTACCACTTTTCATTTCTATGAACTTAAGTAAATCACCTGAACTCTCTATGCTATATGTATATGTATATATATATATATGTAATATATATATAGTAAAAGTTAAAATTAAATCTCAATAATAATATTATATTTTAAGAGATTTATTAATGATCATTAGAAATCAAGGAATAAAGAAGATACAAAATAAAGACCATGTGCCCATGGCTGGTTAGCCATTTTTTAGTCAACCCCACTCACCATCATCAATGCTGATTCTTCATCAGAGAGAGGGAGCCTCCAAAGCCCACACCCTTTATCCTCTGTCTACAGGAAGTATGTAATGACAGGAAGTCAGTGGGATCTTGGGATATGTAGTTCTTTTTTAGGGTAACAGATTTTCAATCATGATTATATATATATATATATATATATGAGGAACAATACCCAACATGTTCATCAGTTACCAAAAGTTGTAACATGATCATTAGGCTCATCCAATTTCTAGGTTCTTTCCAAGAATATTTTCACCCCCACCCAATCTTTCCTCTACCTATTCTTACTCTTTCTGAGATTCTCCTCCCTCAAGTGAGGATATTACTTCAACCCAATTAATTGTTGATTCAACAAGAAAAAAAATGAACATATTTCCAAAGTCCTGATCATAATGCTTCTTTTTGAGTTACATTGAAACCATTTGGCTTTCCCTCAAGTTTGAAACTATTTACCTGTCCCAAATTTATTTTTGACTATTCTTGATTATTGACTATTCCTTTTCAATTGAATTTCTTTAGATTTAAACTTGAACATTAACAAAATTTGATAATAGAAGATATAATGTGTTTTTCCCAGATATTTTATCATTTGACTTTAAAATCCTACCAATTCTTCCCCCAAAACAGATCATCAAAGCTCTGCTGTATGCTTATACCTTCATTCAGATTCTAAGGATCACATTTTTAATTACTGCAATAGCTTCATTATTAATGTCCCTGCTCCAATCTCCCCCTCCTCCTTTCTAATCCACACTACACAAAGTGGCTGAAGTGATATTTGAAAGGCACATGATTCACCTTTTCACTCTCCTATTCAAGAAACTCAAGATTGTTATTGTTTCTAGAATAAAATACAAAATACTGTCTCAGAAATTTAAGATCCTCCATAAATTGCATCTACCTGATCCCTCAATCCTCCCACCTATATATCACAGAACCCCTACTCCTCCACACACCCATTCCATACCTCGCCTTCTTCATAACTTCATTTTCTTCACTGTCAAAGGGCTCCCCAGAAACACATGTCTGGTGAATATTGAGAAGGCAAAAAAATCAGATTTATAAAATCAAATGTATATATGTGGTTGCTCAATGAAGGGCTTTGATTTTAACCTCTTTGCTATATATAATGATCAGGAAAAAATGCACAAGCTGTGTTTATATATGACCACAACAATGGGCTGAGAAAGGAGCCATATGTTCAAACAGCTTCTGGTTTAAGGGCTTATTTTTTTCTCCTAGAAGTGAGAGATATTAATGATTGACTATTTGAATGTCATTTTATTATAGGCACTCAGTAAGATAATTTTAATTAATTAAATTTGAAACTGAAATGTGTTTAAGGACTTTGAAGAATGTCTATGAACAGTTATACAGATTCACATATGAATAAATGTTTCTTTTCTTTTGTAGGTAAAATAGTTTCACAAAAAAGCAAGATAACAATACCCTTTCCTAAGTGTATGTGTTTCATAGTGTGTTCAATGGAATAGCTTCATGTAGAATACTCTCTATGGAGTAGTCAACTACTAACAATTTTATTTGATTGTTAGGAATCTAAAAATAAGTGTTTTAAAAATGTTCAGAAAGCCAGCAGTATAAAAGAATTTGAAAATGATTTGTGACACCAGTCATTATAAGAACACCAAAGTAAGTCCATTTCCAGGGGAGTAAAAAAAAACAACCTAGGGTAGGAAAGTTTTGGGTTTTTTTTTCCTTAACATTCTGAGATACTATATGTTTAGAATGATTTGTCAAACAGTTCCTTAAGAGTGTTGTGATCTCAAAATACCTTGCATATATTTCAATGTTTGAGGATAATAAATAGTTTGACAGACAGACAGACAGATATGCTATGATATAAAAAACAAACATAACATATTTATTAGTCACTTGCACTGTGCATGGCAGTGTGCTAAGCACTGGGGATACAAAAATAAAAAAGAAAGCAAAATAAACCCTACATTTTTCCCTTGCTTCTTTCCTTCCCTCCTTCCTTTTTTTCTTCTTTTCTTTTCTTTTTCCTTTTTGTTATATATAAAAACTAAATTCTCAATTATTTTCTGACATTTTAGTATTCAGATTTTCTCCCTTCCTCCCTCTCTTCCAGAATCAGTAAGCAGTCTGATATGTTATACCAGAGCTATCATACAATATATATTTCCATATTCATCATGCCATGACAGAAGACACATATCACACATACACTTAAAAACTCATAAAGGAAATAAAGAATAGGGTAACATGTTTTGTTCTGCAATCAGAGTCTGACAGTTTTTTCTTTGGCTGTGGATGAAGTTTTTCATTATGGATCCCTTGAGGATATCTAGGCAACTTGTTGTACTGATAATAGTTTAGCCCTTTACAGATGTTCATTATATCATATTTCTGTTGCAATATTCATTGTTCTGGTTCTTCTTACTTCACTTTGTATCTGTTCATATAAGACTTTCTTCATCTGAACTCATTCTGTTGATGCACCCTACTTTAACTGAGTTTACATTCTAAGGGAGGAAGGCAGCACATGAGGAGACTTATAAAGCACAGGATGGGGTAGAGAAAGTAAATTGGAAAGGTAGATGTGGAGATGGAACTGTTATAATAAGTTTTCTACTAGGTATTTATTACTATTTGACAAGAGATAAGTAAAGTTCAAGGAAGGAATGGTATAGAATCCAAGCTGGAAAAAGGAATGATGTATGTTAATTTATTTTTTATGTTTCTATCAATATTATATAAGTCAATATTGGGACTAGCAAGTAGAGGCAGCTTGCAGGGAATCTGTCTCAAAAAGTTCACAAATATGTTACAGATTAAAATAATAAACACTTTCTCCTCTTAGATAGTTGCTGAGGTCATAGATATCTCATAATATGTTTGTCAGTAAAAAATAATCTCAATAAGTCAAGGCTATATTCCTACTATGGATCTAATCTAGTGTAAATATATTTCTAATAAATTTTTAGAAATATAGATACATGCTAAAATGCTAAAAATTTTAGAAGAATTACTAAATTAATTCTTTGTAAAGGAATCTAACAATAGGTAACAGAACAGCTCGATTATAAAACTTTAATCAAAAAAGCAATAAGGATAGAGTAAAAAATCAATTAGTAAGAGCAGAAAGTAATATAAGCAAATGTCATTTGAAAATTGATATTTTCTCAATAATAACATTTTAAATAAAGTGTTGGGTTTGCTCCATTTTTAATTTTTTAATGTTAAAAATTAAGTTCTGGAAAGCTCAGTTTTCCAATGTCAAGATGGAAATTTAGCTTTCTCTATTATTCTCAATCACAGTCAATAAACAATGATTAAACATCTACTGTGTATCAGGTACTGTCAAAAGAAAGTAGAAAAAAAGAATTACTGGAAACATCCTTTGAAAGTAGCATGGACTTATTAAATAAATACCAGTCTCTGAAATCAGCTATTAACCTAGTACTGAAACTACCTCATTATCCTATATTCCAGAATATTTCCCTTTATTTTGTTACATGATTCTTATACAAAACACTGTTCAATGCCAAACTGAAATTCACATATTACAGGATATTTATATTTTCCTTGATCCTAATATAATAACCCTTAAAAAATCTAGAGTTCTAAACTATTTCTAGCACTTCCCTTTGTGGTATCAAAGAACTAGATATTAAGGGGATACCCATCAATTGGAAAATGGCTAAACAGGTTATAGCATATGATTGTGATAGAACATTACTGTACTATAAGAAATTGAAAAGCAAGTTAATTTTAGAAAAACAAGGGAAGAAATACACAAAATTATAAAGAATGGAATGAGCCAAAGCAAGAGAATATTATATACAGTAACAGAAAAAAAATTTTGAATAGTAATTCATGTATATCCATCAACAGAGAAAGAACTGATGAGTATAAATAAACAAGCAAAACATAGTTTTATGTATACACATGTATTTTTGTTAAATAATACCTTGTCTAATGTAGGGAGGGAAGCAAGGGGAAGAGATGCATGGGAATTTTACTGTAGCAAATTAATTCATTTTAAAAATAGAATAAAAATTGAATTAAATTATTTTTTTAAAAAAGATGAAATGGCCTACTAGAGGAGGTAATAATCTCTCAAAGTTTTTCAGCAAAGAATGTATCACCAATGCATGGATATTGTTGAGTAGATCTGTGCTTCACAGAAAGGGATAGAGTAGATGACCTATAAGATCCCATTCAACTCAAAAATTCACTGAATCTGTGAACTAACACCTGAAAAGGCTGTCTGTCATAGATAGAGAGCTGACTTCAGTGTAAGAAAGGCATGAGTTCATGTCTCACTTCTGGTACATACTAAGTGCATTAGATAGACTTTCTCTGAACACCCCATACACCCTGATAAACCATCTTGCCAAGTGGGCTAAACCATGTTAATGGTAACTAACAGGCCTCAATCCTATAAGTGAATTAGGTGAATGGCAAACCCAGGAAAATTAAGGTTTTCACTGGGAGAAGGGGCAGAAGAATACAATTTGTTTTACTTTATTTTTCTTGTGGGATTTTTTTTCTTTGTAACATGATAAATATGAAAATATATTTTGGATGACTTCACATTTATTATCTTTATTAAAATTCTTTCCTTCTCAAGGAGAAGACCTGGAAAGTAGGAAGGGAAAGAATTTGGAACTCAAAATTCTCAAAAATGTTGTATAATTCATGTATAATTGATAAGTATTTAAAAAATGAAAATATATTGGAGAAAGGGTGAAATTTTAAGCAGCTCTAAGAAAAGGAAAAATTAACTGTCTTCTCTGTTCTTTAAAATTATGTCAGAAATGTAAAGACTGGAGCATGTAAATCCAAAAGTCATTTCTCCTAAGTATATAGGACAGCTTTTCAGTTTTTTCTCTTTTGTTCATGAGAACAAAGGCTTTGAATAGGTTTTCAGCAATCTTTGTATAAAAGCTAAAAATTGCTTGTTAAATTGTCTTCTAGAGTCAAAAGATCTTTGACCTAATTCATTTGGAAAGGAAAATAAAGTTTACAGAATGTTAGTTGAATAATATATTTTTAATTTGTAAAAGTATTAAAGTAGTAATAGGACTATATAACTTGATACTAAGAAATCTGAATAACTACTTTTAAGTTATTAAAATAATATGATTATGGATTCAGTAAAGTTTGGTAAATTGCCAAATTCATTCAATCAATTGAATGTTTTTGAATCACCTACAATATACTATTGATAGAATAGCCTCAAAATGCAATATCAATTTTATTTCAAGTGATTACTTATTGTGGTGAATAGAAAATTTTGATGATGCCCTAAGAATATTTCACACTGCTTATGAATTATTTATATATTGCAAACATTTACAGATTACCCCCCACTCTTTAAGAGGTCTTTTTGTAAAAAAGTTAAACAGTTGAAACAATTAAAACTAATAATATAGTAACCTCATCTTAAAGTGCATGCAACATTCCACAACTGTAGCACACCTATCTCTTAGTAAAAAAAAAAAATAACAGAAATCTGTTTCCTCTCCTTCTCGCCTTTCATTCCAGTCATGTCCAACTCAAATAGAAACATGGGTTTCTAAGTCACACATAAGGATAGTTCTGGGTTCATGTTTACTTTAAAATGACACAAATATTATATGTACTTTATTGCCTTTTGAAATTCATTTTTAAAAATGTTTCCCAATTACATTTTAATCTGCTTCTTCAACATCCAGGAGTGGGCTGTGTGTTTAATACTTCTGCTATGTCCCATCTGCTTTACTTGACTGAATATTTGTTACAAAACATCTATTTTTCTTTCTATAAAGAATTTTACAAGTATATCATCTAGTTCATTCCCTGCAAGTCTTCATATTCTATGGGAATGAGATTTAATTAGAAATGCAAATTAAAACAATGCTTAGGTACCACCTTTCTCACCTATCAGATTGACCAAAATGGCAGTAAAGGAAAGTGGTCAATGTTAAAGATGATGTGACAAAATTGGGACACTAATGCCACTGTTGGTTGAGTTGTAAAATGATCCAACCATTCTGGAGGGGGAAATCTGGAACTATACCTAAAAGAATATAAAACTGTGCATACCCTTTGATGCAGTTATACCACTACTGGGTCTGTATCCCAAAGAGATCATTTAAGAAAAAATAAAGGGAAGGACTTATTGGTACAAAAGAAATTTTTTTTAGCATTTCATTTTGAAGTGGCAAAGAACTGGAAATTGAGAGGGTGTGCATCAGTTGGGGAATGGCCAAATAAATTGTGCTCCATGTTGGTAATGTAATGCTACTGTCCTATAAGAAATGATAAGCAAGATGATTTCAGAAAAAGCTGAAAAGATCTGCAGGAACTGATGCAGAGTGAAATAAGAAGAACTGGGACGTGGAATAGACTTGGGGCAAGTGACCTCAGAAAGACAATATATGATGAACCCAAAGATCCCAGCTTTTGGGTCAAAAATCCACTATTCGATAAAAAGTACTGGGAAAACTGGAAGACAGTGTGGGAGAGATTAGGATTGGATCAACACCTCACACCCTACACCAAGATAAATTCAAAATGGGTGAATGACTTGAACATAAAGAAGGAAACTATAAGTAAATTAGGCGAACACAGAATAGCATACATGTCAGACCTTTGGGAAGGGAAAGACTTTAAAACCAAGCAAGACATAGAAAGAATCACAAAATGTCAAATAAATAATTTCGACTACATCAAATTAAAAAGCTTCTGTACAAACAAAACCAATTTAACTAAAATCAGAAGGAAAGCAACAAATTGGGAAGCAATCTTCATAAAAACCTCTGACCAAGGTTTAATTACTGAAATTTACAAAAAGCTAAATCAATTGTATAAAACATCAAGCCATTCTCCAATTGAAAAATGGGCAAGGGACATGAACAGGCAGTTCTCAGCCAAAGAAATCAAAACTATTAATAAGCACATGAAAAAGTGCTCTACATCTCTTATAATCAGAGAGATGCAAATCAAAACAACTCTGAGGTATCACCTCACACCTAGCAGATTGGCTAACATGACAGCTATGGAAAGTAATGAATGCAGGAGGGGATGTGGCAAAGTAGGGACATTAATTCATTGCTGGTGGAGTTGTGAACTGATCCAACCATTCTGGAGGGCAATTTGGAACTATGCCCAAAGGGCAATAAAAGACTGCCTGCCCTTTGATCCAGCCATAGCACTGCTGGGTTTGTACCCCAAAGAGATAATAAGGAAAAAGACCTGTACAAGAATATTCATAGCTGCACTCTTTGTGGTGGCCAAAATTTGGAAAATGAGGGGATGCCCTTCAATTGGGGAATGGCTGAATAAATTGTGGTATATGTTGGTGATGGAATACTATTGTGCTCAAAGGAATAATAAAGTGGAGGAATTCCATGGAGACTGGAACAACCTCCAAGAAGTGATGCAGAGCGAGAGGAGCAGAACCAGGAGAACATTGTACACAGAGACTGATACACTGTGGTACAATTGAAGGTAATGGACTCCTCCAATAGGGACAATGCAATGTCTCTGAACAATCTGCAGGGATCTAAAAAACACTATCCACAAGCAGAGTATAAACTATGGGAGTAAAAACACCAATGAAAAGCAACTGCTTGACTACGGGGGTTGAGGGGATATGACTGAGGAGAGACTCTAAATGAACACTCTAGTGCAAATACCAACAACATGGAAATGGGTTTGAGTCAAGAACACATGTGATAACCAGTGGAATTGTGCGCTGGCTATGGGAGAAGTGGTGGAAGGGGGGTGGGGGGAAGAAAAGATAATGATCATTGTTTCCAATGAATAATGTTTGTAAATAACCAAATAAAATAATGTTTAAAAAGTCAAAAAAAAAAAAAGAAGAACTGGGAGAACATTGCCCACAATAGCAGCAATGTTGGACAATGATTATTTGTGAAAATTCGCCTACTCTCAGCAATGCAGCAGTCTGGGGTAATCCTGAAAGACTTATGATGGGGGATGCCATCTACTTCCAGAGGAAGAAACTGTTGGAGTCAACTTTCACTTCAGTGTATTTATAATTTTATTTTGGAGTTTGGGTTATGTATGAGTTTGCTCTTAGAACAGTGTGGAAGTGTAGTTTTGTGAGAATAAAAATAATTTTTAAAGAGGATATACAATTTAATTTACTCTATTTTTCTATCATCTATTGAATAATTATTTTAGTTTAAGTTAAAGGTTAATTTTAAGGAGTCAATATAAAATAATTTGTCCCTCATATTTCTAAGGCTAATAATTTCTCTTCTAATTTCCAGTGCTCTTAAAATGTTTAATCTCAGTTGGAACAATGCTGGTTCTTGACTCTGAGAGAGAAAAGGTAAGTAGCCCAAAGTAAACCAGTTCTGGAGTTCATTGTTCCTTGGTGCATACATAGATGTCTCACCAAAGCAAATTATGATAGAAGTGTCATTAATCTTTTGATATGGATATCATAATATTGATATTGATTAATTTTATATTAAATGTTGATGACTACATTATGCTTACTCCCAACTTTGAGTTTGGAGAACACCAAAACCTTTTTAAAGCAACTGTTGTCCTTGATTTTCACCAGTACACACACACACACACACACACACACACACACACACACACACACGCACATGCATAGTTTGAATCAAAGTTTAAGATTCATATTCATCTCAAATGAATTTCATCTTAGTAGATTGTATCCATCATTCTAAGCTTCTTAGATCTTCCTGATCTTGATTCTCACTTCCAATAGTTTTGCTAGTTTTCTCAGCTTCATGCCATGAGAAAATTTTATTTGCATGCCATTCATGCTTTTATTAAGTAACTGGAAAAATCTTGAACAAAATAATTACAAAGGTAGACCAATGAAACATTTCATGAAAATTTTGGTCAAGCTGACCAGTTGCATTATTTTTTGTTTTCAGTTTGTGTATTCAACAAGTTTCAAATCCACCTAAGTATACATAATCTATTAACAAAATCAGGGAGCCCAGCAGTTGAACTGTGGGAAGAGGCCACAATTGCTACCAATTTGTTTAACAAGAGCAGCTCAATAGATAATAAATAAGTGCAACAAAACCCCATATTTTTCAATTTATTTCCTTTAATTGATCTTAACAATATAGTTGTAGCACAATGGAAATATAATTGAAATGAAAATGCCTGGGGAAAACTGTGAGTTCAAGTATCTTTAAAAAGCATTTACAAAATTGACTATACCTTTTATAAGTTTTATTCCACCAAAATAATTATCTTGCAAATTATCTATTTTATTGAATTATATAATTTTAAAGTATACATAATTAATAAATTCCCAATAATTTGCTTTAAAACAAACAGTGAAAAATAAGGGAAGTAATTTGCATATATCAAAATATCTATATATTTACAAATACATATGCATAAATGTATTTACTGAGGCATAGATATGAATACATTTGTACATTCATGGAAACATAAATTCATAAACATGTTTCTAAAGAAATATTTTAAATTACTATGTTATTAAATTTCAAATGGTTCTTTATGTTAAATTTATATAGTAAACTAATTTGGTCCAAAAGGCATTTTTGATTTATAAAATGTATTATCTGAATCATGCAATAAATTAACTTTGTCTACAGAGTGGATATTTTGTATTATGCCCAGTGAATGTTTAAAGACTTTAAAGAAAGAGGTCTCACTTAACTTAATCAAATTGATCACCATTTAAATAGGTTCTCACAAGAACTTTAATAGGTTGCTTTATGATGAAAATGCCTGAAATTAAACAATATGGTTAGTTCTGTCCATTATTCCTTCATGTGGATTACATGGAACAATTCAGTGGCTACATAAGAAAATATCTCATTCTCCTTTCTCCCTTGCCTCCTAATTTTATATTTCAACATGCTTATTAGCAGGAGTAATGGTAGCTATCAGTCTAAATATTAAAAAACAATGGGAGGACAAGTGAAGAACAGGGTGCCTAAAAGCTGAATGATGAGTAGAGAGAAAAGCAGATATTTTAGAATGTAGTAATATGTCATGTGATCATGACAAAATGAAGATGAGGACAGCAATAAAATCATTCTGAGCATATTGAATGGAGGTGAGGGTTTGGACACAAGAGTGAGTCAAACTCAGATTTTTTTTTTGTCACAAAATACTTAAAATTACTAAGAATGTGCCCTTTTGTTTCTTGAGCAGTCTGATGCACTACTTTGTCAGTTGGATCCAATTCAAGATTTCATGCAACTCAATTTCAAGAATTCTAATTATTCACTCATTTAAATATTTTGTCTTACCAGATATCACATAATGAGTTTCTTCTAGCTATATAACTGTCATGAGATCCAACCTGAAAGGTTTTTTTTTTCTTATTTTTACTTCACAGAATAAATCACACTGCACATCAAGGTGGCTTACTACACTCAAGGTAGATCTTGTACTGAAGACAAATCTTGATGTGACTCTGACAGTTGGAACCATATATCATCTTCTACCTCTAAGCTGTCTCAGCTTTTAAGTAACTGAATGAATTGCTAAAAGCATGGTGCAGTGACAAGAACACTGGAATGAGCATCAGTGAATATGATGCTGACAAGTTCATTTTAATCCCTCTTAGTCTCTGGTTCCTCATCTATTAAATTTTAAAAAATGGTCTAGATGAGTATTAAAATCCCTTATAAATCTAAACCTATGATCCTAAGTCATGGAAAGAAAGGGGTTACATATATCTGAATAATGAAAATTAGTTTTCTTATTTGATTAGCAGCTCTGAAGTTGAAGATTCGTAGAGCTAAAAAACCTTTAAAATAATTTAGTACAAATTTCTCATTTTATTAGAAAATAAAACAATTTACATGGAAAAATGTTTAGTCAAGTTTATATAAGAGCAAAGAAATTGATTCTCCTACTATTTCTAGTATTTATTCAGCATTTAGAAATTCAGTAACTTTTTTGTGGATTTTTCTTGAATGTTTGTTGATAAGCTACAAATTTAAATTGATATTATTCATATAAATCATTGATTTTATAAGCAATTCTATGTTGGATCCTAAGAGCTATTGTTAAATGACAACTCAGGAACTGAGAAACACTACAAAATCAGGACTTGATTTATTGTTTTGTTGACTGTCTAGACAAAAGGAAATGATAACAAGGTAATGCAGATTAAACTGGAACATGTATCATGTGTCTTTAGAGAGCTAGTTGTTAAACTTTTACTAGCACACAACTGATTTTGTTTGTTTGTTTTTACAAATACATCATGTACTTTCTGACAACCTCAATGAATCAACTGTTAAGAGTTACTATATTTGTTCCCCCTGAAGCACTTTTTTTTCTTTAAGCATATGGAAAAGATCATAGCTTTAGAGTGGGAAGGAACTTTAAAGTCACCAAATCTTACTCATTCATTTCATAGGTAAGGAAAATGAGGCTGAGAGAAATTAAATGATTAGCTAAAGAGGTAAGAAGAGTAAAGTCAGGTCAGGATATAGTCCCAAATTCTTTGATCTCAGATCCAACACCATTTTTTGTACCATGTTATTAGGCACAAATAATTATAACTATATATGTATACACACACACACACATATATATATATATATATATATGTATATATATATATATATTTATACTGAATAATTTATTCTCAGGTCCTTAGAGAGGAGTAGTATATTACAGAATTCTTGAAAAGATGGCTATAAGTATTCAGCTACTTTGAGATAATATTCTGATACTGATAACATTTCAAAAACACTGTGACCAAGGATAATTTTTAAAGAGAGAACTGAATTCCTTCTAATCTGCACTAAAGAGTCTTTATAATAAAGCACTGTTATTTCCCCACTTATGATTAAAGCTTCTTTTCAAAAGTAAAATCATTTCAGTGAAGCTCCAAGGTTCTGCATCAGGAATATGGGACACTTGTGCAATGATCTTATGAATATTCTCTTGACTTTTGATTTGACATTGAAGAGATTCCTGAATTTATATGATTCAATTTTATTCTGCTTTCTTACAAGCTAAAGGAATGATGAAAAGTATGTCACAGTACATAATTGTCTGATAGGATATGGCATAATATGAGAATTAAAAACCTCAAGGAAAAATATGTTTCTAATGAAGGAAGAAAAGTTTATTCATCTAGATTCTACTTGTTATGCTTCATAAAAAATTACTATTATAATTCTTGGTATACAGAAGTAGAAAAAACAAATTTCTGATTGTATAAGACTATATATATAAATATATATATATATATATATATACAAAACCTTGTTTAATGTGATGTTTTTATCTTGCATGACCATCTGATTGAAGAAGTAGGCATTGTGATAGTACAACCCTTTTGTACATATCAGCTGACAGTTTTCTCAAGATCAATGTTCTAGGTGGAATAAATCTGATAGGGCTACTCACTCAACTTACTCCCATGGTTGGGTTCTTCAGAAGATAGCTGACTATTACTACTCAGGGTTGGAGGGATAACTCTAAAGGCCTGGGTTTCTTGAGCTGTTACTCAGAAGCACCTACCAGTGTGCTTCCCATTAACATCAGTCATTACAGACTCCAAATAAATTTTTAAAAGGATATTTTGCTAAGGTAGTTTAAAAAAAATTTGTTTAAAAAACAGAAAAAATGAGTTATACTTTCCCTTAAGTACATATAAATCCATGGAAGATTTGGCTTAAGTATAAAGACCATCTATAATGCTCATAGAATAAAGACTTGCCTTAGGCTTCAGTGTAAGCTTTTAATTCTAGTCTGATTTTGATGTCATGGACTGTTCAAATTCTAGCCTAAAGATTAGATTTTGGTCTCACTCTGTACTTGATCCAATCAGGCACAACCCTGATTATCTTGATTATCCTGTCTTGGAGCACCACCCTGAGCATTAGGAAAAAAACAAAAACAAAAACAAAAATAGTACTTAGTAATATCATCTATCACATCCCAAGAATCAATTGAAACAGCAGGGGGAGTGTCCTCTCAGAACTCTCAGTTCTCAGACAATCACATCTTTCCCCCAGCCCTACCTATAATTAGATGGCTAAAATGAGCAAACAAAAATAAAAGCACCTAACTCTAAAGATTTTTTATGGAGACAAAGAGCAAGGTACAGACACAGAAGGGGACAGTGAAAGCAAAAGAATCACACCCAAAATCCAAAAGAAAAATATGAATTTGTCACAGATTCTGGAACAACTCAAAAAGGATTTCAAAAACCAATTAAAAAAGGCGGAGGAAAAATGGGAAAGGGAAATTAAAGAGATGCAAGAAGAAAGGAAAATGATATAAGAAGAAATGGGACAATTGAAAAAGGAAAAAGAATCAAAAACTGATAGAGGATAAGCAGGTCTTGAAAATCAGAATAGATTATCTAGAAACTAATGATTTCATGAGAAATCAAGAAACAATAAAGCAGAATAAAAGGAATGAAAAAATAGAGGAAAACATGAACTATTTTATTGAAAAAACAAGTGACCTAGAAAATAGATCTATGAGAGACAATTTGAGAATTATTGGACTACCTCAAAGCCATGATCAAAAAAAAAAATCCTTGGATATCATATTTTAAGAAATTACCAAAGACAACTGCTCAGACATCCTCAAGCAAGAAAATAAAGTTAAAGTTGAATGAATTCACAGATCACCTCCAGAAAGAAATGTTCAATTGACAACTTCCAGGAATGTAATAGCTAAATTCAAGAGCCATCAAGTTAAGGAAAAAAATAAATCAACTAGCCAGAAAGAAACCATTCAAATACCATGGAGCTACAATCAGGATCACACAGGACCTAGGGGCTTCTATATTAAAGGACTAAAGGTATGGAATATAATCTTCATGAAGGCAAAAGATTTGGGTTTATAAGCCAGAGTCACATATCTGATAAAACTGAATATATTCTTTCAAGGGAAAAAATGGACATTCAATAAGATAGAAGATTCACAAGCATTCCTGATAAATGAGCCAGACCTAAACCCTCCCCCCAAAAAACAAAAAACAAACAAACAAAAAACAAAAAACTGAAATCCAAATATGAGACACAAGAGAAGCCCAAAAAGGTGAAAAAGAAAGAGTAAATGTAAGGGATTCATTAAGGTCAAAATGTTTATATGTATACTTGGAAATTTGATTTCTGTAATTCTCAAAAATTACTCTTAGTAACAGAGAAGATAGAAGGAATTTACTTGTGAAAAGGGTGGAGAAGTAAGCTAATTATGATGATATGATGTATATGTGAATGTAATAATATGGAACAATATGTATGTATGACCTGATATGTATGAGTATAAATCATATGTAAAAAATCAATCAAGGCCTGAAACAGAGGGTTGCACTGAGAGAAACAGATAGGAAGAGATAGAATGGGGTAAATATATAACATTAAAGAGGAATGAAAATCATTATAGAGAGAAGAGGATGAGGGTAATAATGGGCAATACTTAAACTTTACTCTCATTGTAAAGGGCTCATAAAGGGTAAAACAAATATACTCAGTGAAGTATAGAATTCTATCTTACCCTAGTCAGTGGGGTATAGAAGTCTATCTTTCCTCACAAAGAAGTAGAAGGGGAATTAGACAAAAGAAGAGGGTGGTAACTAGAGGGAGAGGGAATTGTGGGGGTGACAAAAAAGCAAAACATTGGTGATTAGGAACAGAGAGAAAGGGAATAGAGCAGGACTTAAAAGGCATAATATGATGGAAGGCAATACACAGCTAGTAATCATACCACTAAATGTAAATGGGATGAACTCACCTGTTAAATGGAAGTGGATAGTAGAATGGATTAAAAACAAAATCCTACTGTATGCAGTTCACAAAAAAACACATTTGAGGCTGGGTGACACACACAGATTCAAGGCAAAAGACTAACAGAATTTAGTATGCATCATCTAAAGTACAAAAAGTTGGAGTAGCAATCATGATACCAGACAAAGCTAATGTAGAAATTGATCTGATTATAAGAGATAAGGAAGGAAATTACATTCTGCTAAAGGGTACTATAAACAATGATGTAATACCAATAATAAAAATGTATGTATCAAATAGCATTGCATCTAGATTTCTAAAGGAAAAATTAAAGGAGTTCAAGGAGTAAATAGATAATAAGACCATACTAGTGGGTGATCTCAACCTTCCCCTTTCAGAACTAGATAAATCAAACCAAAAAGTAAATAAGAAAGAAGTAAGGAAAGTGAATGAAATACTAGAAAAATTAGAATTAATAGATATCTGGAGAAAACTGAATAGAAATAAAAAGGAAGATACATTCTCAGCAGTACATGGATCTATGCAAAGATTGAGCATGTACGAGGGTATAGAAATATTGGAAACAAATGCAGAAAAGCAGAAATAATAAATGCAACTTTCTCAGGTCATTATGTGATAAAAATGACACTTAACAAAGGGTCCATGGAAAGGCAAATTTAAAGTTAATTGGAAACTAAAGAATCTAATTCTTCAAAACTGGTGGATCAAAAAAGAAATCATAGAAACAATTTTAGACTTCCTTAAAGATAATGACAATAAGGAGATATAATATTAAAACCTACAGGATATAGCCAAAGTAGTACTTAGGGGGAATTTCATATGTCTGAGTGCCTATAGCAACAAAATTGAGAGGGAGGACATCAATGAATTGGATGTGCAACTTAAAAAATTAGAAAAAGCACAAATTGAAAAATCCCCTGATTAAAAACTAAATTGAAAATCCTTAAAATTAAATGATAATTTAATAAAATTGGAAGTAAAAGAAGTATTGAACTAATAAATAAAAGTAGATATGGGTACTTTGAAAAAACAAATAAAATATATAAAATACTGAGTAATTTAATAAAAAAGAAGAGAATAAAATTAACAATATCAAAGATGAAAAAGGAGATCTCACCTCTAATAAAGAGGAAATTAAGGTAATTATTAAGAACTATTTTTCCTTTTCATATGGCAATATGACAATCTAGGTGAAATTGATGAATGTTTACAAAAATTTAAATTGCCTAAGTTAACAAAAGAGGAACTAGAATACTTAAATAATCCCATCTAAGAAAAAAAAATTTAACAAGACATCAAAGAACTTCCTAAGAAAAAAGTCACCAGAGCCTGATGGATTAAAGTGTGAATTCTATCATTTAAAGAGCAATTAATCCTAATACTATACAAATTATTTGACAAAATAAGCAAAGCAGGAATCTTATCAATTTTTTTATGACACAAATATGGTATTGTTTCCAAAGCCAGTCAGACCAAAAACAGAAAGAAAATGACAAACTAATCTCCTAAATGAACATAGATGCAAAAATCTTAAATAAAATATTAGATAGGAGATTATACAATATATCACAATGATTATTCACTATGACCAGGTGGGACTTAGACCAGGAATGCAAGTTTGGCATAATATTAGGAAAACCATTCACAGAATTGACAATATCAATAATCAAACCAAAAGAGATTACATGATTATCTTAATAGATGCAAAAAAAGCCTTTGACAAAATACAACACCTATTCTTATTGAAAATACTAGAAAGTATAGGAATAGAAGGGCCATTCCTCAAAACAATAAACACTACATATTAAAAACCATCAGCAAGTATAATTTGCAATGGGGACAAGTTAGAAGCATTCCCAATAAGATCAAAATGAAGCAAGGATGGCCATTATCATCTCTGTTATTCAATATTGTACTAAAACACTAGCAGTAGAAATTAGAGAAGAAAAAGAAACTGAAGGAATCAAAGTAGGCAATAAGGAAACTAAACTATCACTTTTTGCTGGTTATATGATGGTATGCTTAAAGAATCCTAGAAAATCAACTAAAATACTAGTGGAAATAATTAACAACGTTAGCAAAGTTGCAGGGTACAAGATAAACCTACATATGTCATCAGCATTTATATATATATATATATATATATATATATATATATATATATATATTTCCAACAAAACTCAGCAGTAGGAGTTAGAAAGATAAACTCCGTTTAAAATCACTCTCGACATAAAATAGAAACAAGAACTCACTAGCTGACAAAAGCTGCTGGAAAAATTGGAAAACAGTATGCTAAATATTATGTTTAGAGCAACATCTTACAACTTATACCACCATAAATTCAAAATGGGTAAATGACTTAACTATAAAGAGTGTATTCATAAATAAATTAGGTGAACATAGAATAGAATACCTGTCAGATCCATGGGAAAGGAAGGACTTTAAGACCAAAAAAGGGATAGAGAACATTACAAAATATAAAATGACCTTGATTATAACCAATGCAACTAACATTAGAAGGAAAGCAACAAGCTGGAAGAACATTTTTATAAAAAATTCTGTGACAAAGGTTTAATCTCAGAACTATATAAGAAACTAAGTCAATTATACAAAAATCAAGCCATTCCCTAATTGATAAATGCTCAAGGGACATAAAAAGTCTGTTTTCAGATAAAGAAATCAAAACTATCAATAAGTGCATGAAAAAGTGTTCTTAATCTCTCGTAGTTAGAGAAATGTCAATCAAAACAATTCTGAGGTACTATCATACACCTAGCAGACTGGCCAATATGACGATAAAGGAAAGTAGTAAATGCTGGAGGGGATGTATCAAAATTGGGACACTAATACACTGCTGGTGGAGTTGTGAATTGATCCAACCATTCTCGAATGCAATTTAGAATTATGCCCAAAGGGCTTTAAAAGACTGCCTTTGATCCAGCTATACTACTGCTGAGGTTGTACCCAAAGAGATAATAAGAGAAAATACCTGTAAAAAATATTTATAGCTGTGCTCTTTGTGGTGGCCAAAAAAAAAACAAAAATCTGTAAAATGAGGGAATGTCCATCAATTGAGGAATGGCTGAACAAATTATGGTATCTGATGGTGATGGGATATTATTGTGCTGAAAGGAGTAATGAACTGGAGGAATTCCACGTGAACTGAACAACCTCTAGGAGTTGATGTAGAGTGAAAGGAGCAAAACCAGGAAAACGCTGTACACAGAGACTAATATATTATGACACAATATAATGTTATGGACTTCTTTCTCTACTAGCAGCAATGCAGTTATCCAGGATAATCAAGAGGAACATATGAGAAAGAATACTATCAACATCCACAGAAAGGATTTGGGGAAGAGAAAGACAGAAGAAAAACATACAATTGATCATGTAGTTCTATGGGAACATGAATGGGATTTTGATGTTAAAGGTTTACTCTATTGCAAATATGAATAACATGGAAATGGGTTTTGAACAATGATACTTATATAATCCAGTGGAATTTCTTGTCAGCTCCAGTTCCCCATAAGAACCAATGATTTAATTTTCAGTGTGAGAATTTATACCTTGGAATAGAGCAAATGCTACAAATCAAAATTAATTTTTTTAATTTTCTGTATTTAATCAAGAAAGAGATGAAGTATACTTTAATAATGGAGATAAAACTTAAAAGTGTTTCATGTATTCATATTTGGGTTTTTTTTTAACAAAACAGTTTGGTGCTAAAAACTTACCAGCATACCCTTAATTATATCCCTCACTCCAAAGATTATGGCAGTATCTGAGCTATCAGTGGAAACAGCAAATTTCTCTAGAACTACAAGTAGTTATAACCAATTAAAGTCTATGGAAGTAGTTTTTTTTTTTCAGAAATTCTGATGTTATTTAAACTAAAACAATTCAGTCTTACCTGTTTAGTTTCCTAGCTGCTCCTTATTCTATTTCTTTACCCATGTGAAATAGGTCCTCACCATGCTGAACAAATTCCTGCATCATGAAAATACTCCAGTAGATATAGCTTGTCTACATGGAAAAGGGATCAAAGAGATGAACCAAGGACTCTTCCAAGGACTTTTCACTTCTATTACAGTCTGAGTATTATGTAATAGTAAATATATTGCTCTAGTAGCCAAGAAAGTACATGTAAACCCAGATTTTAAACCTAAAGGTAAGTGGCTAGTGGAATTAAGAGAATTTATAATATTTAGTTTGGGATTCTGAAACTGAAAAATGTCACTAATAGGTACTGTATCAGTGTGGACCTATAGCATAGGAAGTAAAAAAAGGAATGTTGAGTGAGTTCAATTTTAGGGAGAATTCATTACTATTTTTTAACTTTTTTTGCTTCTGGATGTCCAGACCATGAAGATTACTGAAGTTCTTTATATTTGGCATAAAATTTCAGTTTTAGAAAGGTGTGAGAGGTCTTGGGGATAAGAGAAAATATCTAGGCCACCATCTTGTTGCTTGAGATCTAGATCTGTTGATCTAGAAGTTCTACGTACATCAATTCATCATTTTTAAAGACATTGAAGGTCAAAGAAGTTAACAAATATTCTCAAGTTCAAACAACTAACTAGTGAGGATTGAAGGAGGGAAGAAAGGTAGGTTACCCATGTCATACTTCCATAGCTCTTTTAACTTAAGTTAATTCAGTAACAGGTCTGATAAAGTATTGATTAGTGACATTTTAAAGTTTGAGAATACAAAACAGAATTCCAAACCAAACTTAGCATCCACATAAGGCCAGTTCTGGCCACCTAAAAGCCAGTTAGTCAAAGTCCTAGGTTGATGAATCATGAATTGTCCATTGTGGGAGAAGGCTGAGATGCTTTAAGATTCAGTCCCCAAGGAAATCATTATCAGAGGGAACAAAGTCCAGAAGAGAGTGAGAAGGAAAATAAAAGGGTAAAAAACTGAAAGCAGGAAAAAATTTCAGGAAGAAGAAAATTCAAAGGCCTTGAAAACCAATAGATGAATCAACAGAAAGTAATAACAGAAGAAAATAGACCCTCCGTAGATAGTAAATAAATTCAGACAACTATACATAAATACTGTAAATTTTTTAAATTTACAACACTTGGCAAGACAAGATTTAGTGAAATTTGGAAACAAGAAACAATAGTTATTATTTTGATTTATTTAAAGATTAAATGAGAATTAAAAGAGCAGAATTTGTGTCCTACACAGGAAAAAGTTGAATTTGCAATTACAAGCCTCACCAAGGAAACAAAAATGAGAACAATAGATTGGAAGTATCAATGCATAGAAGAAGAGAAGGAAAAAACAATTACATTAAAAGAACATTTGATTTCTAACAAGCAATATATACTGAACTATAAGACAGGATAATTTCTTGACTTTCACATGCATTGGTTTTCAAGTGAGGTGAGGTTGCATAGAGTTATCAGTTCCACTTTCTCTTCCAAAGTCATGCAAGTCCAGTGGCAAGAGAAAAGTCAAAATGACTGGTAATGCCCCAGGACAAAATGGATGATCTTTTTTATGTCTGACTTCTATGGTACCTAAGCTCTCCACAGCACCTGCTTCACCCACCTTCATGACTTTTGAAACAATTTGTTCTCATTTGCCCATTACTCTGATGGATATCTTAACATATTTGATGTAGACGTCCCCCTAATTCACCACTGGGTCTGAGGTCCATCTGTTACCTTCAATTTGCTCTAGAAACTTGTTTGCCAAGACAGTTTTACTGAGGTATAGCCACACAATACATGCTAGATTTTTTTGGAGCCACAGGTGAGATTTGGGTGAAAGATAGATGAATAACCTTGAAAAGGGCTCAGCAAGTGCTCCCTGAATACCCCATATACCTCAAAAGAAGATCAGAGACAACATGAGGATCATAAGTCTCCCAGAAGAATACAAAACAAAACAAAACAAAAAACCTTTAACATGATAATGAAGAGAAAATAGAAGAGAACTGTCCAGAACTTTTAAATGAAATTCCTATGGAAGGAATTCATAGATGGGGGTAGAGCAACAAGCTGCAAACTCCAAGACCCATTGTTTTTAAATTTAACAAGTGAATTTGTAAACACCAATTTCTTCAAGCAAAGAAATAACATTCAAATATGGCCAAAACTATTCTCTATACATTAGAAAAAAGGAGGAAGGAGTGGAATAATGTTCTGAAGAGCCATGGAGCTCAAAATGCTGCCCAAGGTAACCTATTCTGCAATTCTAAGCTTAACTGTACAGAACAATAGATGTATGTTCAATAAAAATGAAGAAAATTTGAGACATTTTTATAAAGAAAACCAAAACTGGAGATATGATTTGCTTCTCAAATACCTCAAATGACAGAAATGCAGGAATGAAGAAATAAAGCTGACAAGGACAGCAAGAGCAACAGAGTAAGAACAGAAACTAGTAAAAGACTCTTGTCCTAAATTTACACAGGGAGACAGGAATGAAGGCATAAATATGACAGAGGTAAGAGTGAAGAAGTTGGTAGGTGGCATTATGGATGGACTCTGGTCACTACATAACCAAAGGTGAATGTTTCTTTTCTGGGATCACCTTACAACAGGAGAGGGTACATAAAAGTTGGGAAGAGGAACAAAGAAATACAGAGGAGTGAGTGATTCATGGGGTGGAATCAAGGGTTAACAGTGAATGAAAAGTGATCTTTGTGGTATTAAAAAGCAAAAAGCCTACAGGGGTGTAGATAAGGAGGAGAGGGGGAAAAGTGAACATGGAAAAGAAAGGATGCCTTACTCTGGAGGTGAGAAAGAATTCCTCTGATGAAGGCTCCCATGACTAAGGAGAGATGACTAATGAAAGGAAATTAGGACCTTAATAACAGATAAGGCTCAGAGGATTTGGGGATTGAAAAGTCTACTTATTTCTTGGGGGTTGGGGAGGAAGGGTAGGAACCACTGGAAACAACTGAAAACAGTAGGAATGGGAAAGCTTGGACAGAAGGAAGATATTTCCAGGCAAATATAAAAAAAGACAACTAGAGAGAATATAGATCATTGGTAGCCTGCATAATCAGGCTTGTTGTTGGGGATGTTCCTGAAATAAAGCAATCTCTTCTCTGACAGCTTCAGTAATAGGGTTTGTTCTGAAAATAACAGCAGAGGAGAATTTGTGGGGCAAGCCCTACCAGGTAGTGAAGTCTCCCTAGAAAATAAAGTCTAGAATGGATTCCTTGGATGCTTTGATTGTATTAAGAATATAGAGAAAAGAAATAGATCAATTATAGGGATCATGAATCAAAGATGAAACCTTGAATAAACATAAAGAAAAGATGGATAATAAAATGAATGAGAGAAATCTTTTTGTGAAAGGGGGCACAACAAAATAAAAATTCAAATGTGAGGAACAATAATAGCAAAATGATATAAATTGGGGAAACAGAATATTTTACTGGTCAGATCTATGGATAAGGGAAGTATTTATGAGCAAAGAGAAACAGATATCAAAATGGATCATTTTATTACATTAAATTGAAAAAAGTTTACACAAACAAAACCAATGCAGCCAAGAAGAAAAGAGAAGCAAAAAAATAGAGAAAAAAGTCAAATCATTTCTCTAAGACCTCATTTCTCAAATATATAGAAAAGTTAATCAAATTTATAAGAATAAAAATAATTTCCCAGAGGATAAACCATCAAAGGATATGTGACAAAAAATTCAGAAGAAGAAATAAAGTTATTAATCATATAAAAATTCTGTCACTATTAATTATATAAATTCAAATTAAAATAACTCTGAAGTACCATGTCACATCTAGCAGTTGCTTATTATAATATAAAAAATTACAAATGTTTGAGGGGATTTGAAAAAAATGAGACATCAGGGTTCTGTTGGTAGAATTGTGAATGGGTATAACCATTCTAGAGAGCAAATTGGAACTGTGCCCAAAGGATTATAAAACTATGCTTACCCTTTTGACTAAACTATACCACTATTATATCTGTACCTTGAGAGAAGGAAGGAAGGAAGGAAGGAAGGAAGGAAGGAAGGAAGGAAGGAAGGAAGGAAGAAAGAAAGAAAGAAAGAAAGAAAGAAAGAAAGAAAGAAAGAAAGAAAGAAAGAAAGAAAGAAAGAAAGAAAGAAAGAAAGAAAGAAAGAAAGAAAGAAAGAAAGAAAGAAAGAAAGAAAGAAAGAAAGAAAGAAAGAAAGAAAGAAAGAAAGAGGAAGGAACGAAGGAATGAAGGAATGAAGGAAAGAAGGAAAGAAAGGAAGGAACGAAGGAATGAAGGAACAAAGGAACGAAGGAATGAAGGAACAAAGAAGTAAAAAAAGGAAAAAAGAAAAATACAGAAAGAAAAAAGGAATAGAAAAAAGGATCTATATGTACAAAAATATTGAAAGCAGCTCTTATGATTCTTCACTTTATTTCCCCCATGAATTTTTCTCTTGTGTAAGTGATATGCGTCTTGTTTCATAGCATGACAAACAAGGAAAAGTGCATTATATGGCAATACATGTACGACCTATATCATATCACCTGCCTTCTTGGGGAGGGAAGAGAGTCTGAAGCAAAGGGGGGAAAAGAATGAAACAAATGTTTTGTATAAACATATTTATTAGAATTTATTACATATTTATTACAAATTACATGTATTGTGTTAGATATATTAAGTTTTATATATATAAATAAATGGTAACAACAAATATTATTTGTCATATGGGATGGCACTCTGCAGGGGGAGATGAAATGATGGAAGAAAATGATGGAAGGAAACTACAATGATCGAAGAAAAAGAAAACATCAATAAAAACTATTTTTAAAAGAGCTATTTTCCAATTGATAAATAGTCAAAGGATATAAATGATTTTCAGAGAAAGAAGCCCAAGCTCTTGATGTTAGAGCAATGTAAATAAAAAAAACTCTGAAATTCTACTTCCAATCCATTAAACTGGCAAAGCTGAAGTAAAAAGGAAAATTACATGTTAGAAAGGCTTCAGGAAAGCAGGTACATTGTTGTGGATTGGTTTGCCCATTCTGGAAATCAGTTTGGAAGTATTCTTCAAATGTTACCAAATTATGACCCAAAGACTCTTTCACAAGGACTATATCTAAAAGATGTCAAAGAAAGAGGAAAAGGGTTTATGTACAAAAATATTTACAGCAGGCTATTTTTTCGTAACAAAGAATTGGAAACTAAAAGAATGTCCTTCAGTTGGAGAACGGCTGAAAAACTGACATGTGAACATAATAGAATAGTATTGTTCTAATGAATGAGAAGATTCTAGAGAAACATAGGATGAAGAACTGACACAGATTTAAATGAAGAAAACCAGGAAAATAATTAATACAAGAACAAAAATATAATAATGCTGATCAATTCAGTAACCAACCATGGTTCCAGTGTATTTATGGTGAAAACATGTTACTACATAATAATAAATAAGTCATAGACTCAGAGTGCAGAATGAGACAGGTATTTTAAAAACAGAATCATTGTGGAAATCCATTTTGCTTAATAATGCTTATTTGCTGAAGATTTTTTTTTAGGCAGAGTGATACGAGGGATAGAAAATATACTCTTGTTTATTGAAAAATGTAATCATATTAAAAAGAAAAAGAAATTCAAAACCTGTAAAAATGATTAATTTAGAACAATGAGACTACAAAAACTCCTTTCAAATGTAATGTTCCATCTTTAGGATCAAAATCTAAAGGATCGTAGGGGTTGGTGACTACCATCCATTTTTTAGGCATGAAGAGAATGAGCCTCAAAGAGATATAATGATTAACCCAAAGTCACAGAAATTCTTTAGCACATGTCACAGGTGGAGTTTGAATCCCATGTCCTCTAACTTGAAAGGTGATGTCCTTTGCATTTTAACATCCTGTTTCCAGTAAATATAGAAATAATTTCTTATAGCGTGTTTGCTAAAATGTAACTACTTTTTAAAAATCATCTTTCTAATTCTTTGAATGTCCCCAAGTTCTCTAACTTCAAGAAATGTTAAATCTCATCCTATAAAACACAACCCTTTCAGGAGCCTTTTGGAAAACTATTTTTTGGGGGGGGTGAGAGGGTAGATGTAGAATTCCTTGAACTAGCTTGGGGCTATTTCAAATGCCTATTTTCTCTCTGTATGGATGTTAATAATGCCCGAGTAACTTCACTGCAATTGTGCCACATAGTCCCTTTCTGAAAGGTATCCTTAGGAACCTTAAATGTCAGCTGCTTCTTAATTGTTGGCAATGAATATTTAGAGACAAAAGAGAGACCATCAAATTACATTTCCAGAAAATAAATACCTATTAATGTGTGTAGGGAACAAAATTGCTTTGAATTTTAACTTTTTTTCTATAAAGAAGCTCAACTAATTTCCATCTCTAGTACCAAGCTGTTTTTTATTTATTCATACTAATTATGAACAAAAAGCATCTCTTGAAACTGTAAAAATTCACTCTTGAAAATGCACTCGCTACATGAACATTTTTTTCTTCCACATTCATTTTCAGTTACTATGTGTTTTTAGAGATTTTCTCCTGATGATATTCTTTAACCAAGATAAAATAACTCCTGCAAAGAGAACAGTGGTATCTCAAATTATTTGTTTTCCAGAATAGAATTGTCCTACTCAGTACTGAAAAGTAAATGCCAAGGTAAGTTATAGATGTTGTTCTTATAAAAAAATGACATTGTATTTATGTACAGTTTTCTTATTTTGTCACTGAGGCTAAGGAACTATTAAGTGATTTATCTATATTATTCATATTATGTTCTATGGACCTATATTGAACTCCCACCATGTAATTTCTATAAATGCTTAAATTCTGCAACTTTTACCAAGAAATTTCTTTATAGTAATATGTGGAAATTTTATTACAGTATTCTAATACCGAACTGCCCACATTTTCTGGAGTTTGTTTTCTTTTTTTCATTACATTTTTTCCACCAGTTACCCTGCATATATATATACATATATATTGAAAAGATTAATAATGTTTTGTTTCTTCCAGATTCATCTGATATGTATTGGCTTATCACAGCAGAAAAACCCACACAAAGGGAAATAATCATAAATATTGCTGTGAGGATTAAACTAAGTTTCTTTGGGTTGAACATGTGTTTCATTACGCAATACTGATTTCACCCTGATACCATGAGAATATACAAGATATATACAAAGTATATACAAGAACACTAGGTTTAGAACGAGAAGACAGGTTTATATATTGGCCCTAAGATTTGCTGTCTCTAGGCTCATAGCAAAATTTAACTCCTGCACACAAATCTCAATCATTAAAAATTTATTACATGATTTCTATGTGCCAGGAACTGTGCTAAGCACTGGGAATACTGAAAGAGGCAAAAGCTCACAATCTAAGAAAGGAGCTTATATGGTACTGGCATAAGCTACGTTAATGGAATATTATTAGGACTTAGTTAAGTAAACATAAAGTTCTCTCTGATTGTAGGGCAAAGAGAATAAAGCATTTAACTCCTCCCAAAGGCTTCCTTTAGAGAGGGCTCACCACCTTCCTGCTTGCTCCATTTTCCATCAGCTGCTCTGCTTGGCTTGGCCGCCAGGGAACAGCGTGCCCCCAAACTGAGTATCCACTGTCCAGCCCTTTTCTAAACGTCCTTTTGGGTGTTATCTTTGGGATTATCTTTTTCTTAGAAGCTGTAAGTATAATGGTAATACTGTTCACTCGTGTCATATAGAAGATAATAGAGAAGGGACAGGAATAGGGACCAACTCTGTGATTTATTGATATAGAGGACTCCCAGGTGAAAAAGTCTCTCTACCAATGCAGGTCAGTAGTTTCTCTACAATTTACACTATTACAAAACTGTCTATAGCACTGAGATGTTAAGTGACATGTCTAGAGTCCCATTTTATGGACTTCCTAGTTTTAAGGCTAACTCTCTATCATTCCATATTAATAGTAATTCTTCGTTTTGTAAATACAGAAATTGAAATCAAGATTTTTAAAAAAATGCTTTACCTAACAACAAATGGATAGATATTATTAGTCTATTACCACGTGAAGGGTGGAGGCTGTTTCAAAGACTGATAAAACTCAGAAAATTTTAGACCTGGAAATAATATCACAGGTTACTTAGTCCATCCCTAGTTTCAATGACCAACATAATACTTTCTTTAGGAAATCTTCTCATGTATCACCACTGGTAATGATCTTCTCCTCTAGGCTTCATTAAAAAATGCTTCTTTCGATCTCTAGCACTTCTGCAATGTTATATAGCTTGTTATCTGAATGATGGCTCTTCAATGGAATATTAACTCCATGAGTACAGTGCCTTACTCTTTAAATTTTTCCAGTCACTTTGTTTGGATATTCCTTTCTATATTTATCTCATTTTCCTTTGCATAATAATTATTTTTATATGTCTTTTCTCATGTTTTTAAATGGTAAATTACCTAGGAATAGGGTGTGTCTCGAAGCTATACATATCCCCTATAAATGGGAAAAGGGGTTAATTTTAAAAGGTTTGGGCTTCATTTTTTATGAGTGTGGTCACCAGGAATTTAATTAATTCCAAGGAGATTTTATTTACAATTTCATCACAAAACATAGAAAGAATGAAATGAAATCAGAGAGAGGATAAGGTAAGATATTTAGCCTCAGCACTAGGAAGAGTTAGTTTTAGCTGGCCTCAGAAAGCCAAGGACCTGGGGAAGCCTCTCTCAAAAGTAGGTCTTTCTATCCACAAGCAGAGGACAAACTGTGGGAGTAAAAACACCAAAGAAAGGCAACTGCTTGACAACAGGGCCAAAGGGATATGATTGGGGATGTAGACTCTAAATGAATATCCTAGTGCAAATACCAACAACATGGAAATGGGTTCAGATCCACTGATACCCAGGGAATCGCGCGTTGGCTATGGGAGGGGTGGTGGTAAAAATGATTTCTGTATCCAATGAATAATGTTTGAAATTGACCAAATAAAAATAATATTTAAAATTTTAAAAAAAGAGTAGGTCTTCTTTCTCAAGGCCAGTTTCTTCAGAGAAAAACCAGCAGTTAAGAGTCAGCCTTTCACTCACCAGGTGTTAGTCCAAACAGCAGATTCTTTATCAGTCTCATCAGGAAACAGAATCTCAGGTCCAGTCAGCACTCCAAGGAATAAAGAATTTTTTTTCACATAGTAAGTAATAGCTCCTTTTAAAGACACTTCCTTTGCATCACTTCCTGTGTCTTCCTTAATTTTACATCCAACAATCACAGTTGATGCTCTGCTCTAGGACTGCCTAGAAGGCAATTGGTCAATTTTTATTCATCACACACTATTGCACACGTGAGTAACAGACCTCCCCCACTCAAGGGTGAATGGGTTTTACACCTTTGGTGATTAAATCTAAAATGGGCAGATCTTCATACTCAACTTTAGAACACCTTACTTTACGTTGAGTATCCTTTAAGATAAAATCATCATCATCATCATCATCATCATCTTTATCATCATCTCTGCCTATCTCTGTCTCTCTCTTGGTCTCTCTCTCTCTCTCTCTCTCTCTCTCTCTCTCTCTCTCTCTCTCTGTCTCTCTCAGAGTATTTTCTTTGCAATTCATCTTAGAGAGCTGCTTAAATCCCTGAGAGGTTAAGTAAGCTGCCCAAGGTCCACAGCCAACATATGTCAAAAATGTCCTTGAACATGATGTTCCTCGATTCAAGGTGAACTCAATAAACTATCCATTTTCTGAAGTCATCTGAAATTTCATGCTTAATGTAGTTGCCTGAATCATGGAATTCAGAAATGGATGAAGAATGAGGTAATATTAATTATAAAAGTTGAAAAACTCCTAAAAGACCAGATACATAATGTAGTATTCTTTTAGCTAGAACAAAAATGATAGTAAAAACTTGAGTAAGGGGATGGGTAGGGAACAAATGATCAGAAAACCATCCAACAATCAAGGTAGTGTCATGAGAGAATGGGTGGCGTGACCTTAATAAAAATTCTGTCTATGTCCCATAATGAATTAGAAAAAAGAACAGTTCTAGGAGAGAGGAGAAATTCAGGAAGAGGTTACAGGAGAAGCCCAACATGGGGCCTGGTGAGAGATCTGGGTCATGCTGTGGAGTATAGACATGTGAAGGAATATGAAGTACATGAAAATTTTCCATAATAGTGAATAATAACAATATCATCATTATGATTATAATAATAGCTAACATTTATACAGCAGTTTTAGATCCCCAAACACTTTATTTAAATTCATTTGGTCCTCACCTCATGAGGTAGATTCCTAACATGCTTATGTTACACATGAGGAAACTGAGGCTAAGATACACTAAATGATCTGCTCATGGTCACTCGGCAGGAAGAGTCTGAAGCAAGATTTGAATTTAAGTCTTTCTGACTCTAGCTACAACAATTTATCCAGTACACATCCTAGATGCAATGAAACACCTCTGTGTCTCAAGAGATAGTATCCTGGAAAAAAGAACCAGTCATCCAACCTAGTTATAACTAGAGGTTTAACTATTCTCTTACAGTTCTATACATTTTTTACAAAGTTTTAGAATCACATGACAAACTGTTCTTTCACTTATAGGACAATCACAACAAAGTGGAATTCATAAACTCCACCCTCACCAGGATCTTCCCAAGTTGCAAGTGATTTCGGAAATTCTAATTCATTTCAAATAGACAGCAGAATGATGTTGAAGACTATTATAACACAGCTTTCAATAAAATCCTAATCCTAAACTTAAGCAGAATGAGAAGGCATCATTGGGATTTTGAAGGAGTTGCCAAAAGAACACTAGCTCTGCCTGAATACAAACCTGGATAAGGATTCTGCATTTATTTTCCAACAGCTAGACTAGATAAGTCTATCTAATTCTTCTGTCTGTAGGTCTGCATGTCTGTCTATCTTTCTATTTATCTATCTATCTATGCATTTCTTTCAATGAGAAGTGGAGAAAAGCCCTCTGTCCTTTGTGGCTTCCAAATTCTCTCCCTCTGCCATCAAATCTAACTGTTCCATTGTTTTATGATTCCTCCAAGGTTATACTCCAATTCAGTGGTGGCAAGATACAAGAACAGTTTTGCTACCTGTCCTACTAGATGATTCCCTCTGTACAAAGTTGATGTCTACTTTCCTAATTAGTGAATTCCCACTTATCTATGACATTTTTTCTTCTTGTACTTTTTCTTGTACTGTGAAATAGAAGAATCTTACAAGTCTTCTCAATGGAAATTGTAAGTACCATTTATTCACTAAAAATTATAATAATCACTTACTCTTTACTATTGATACTGTAAGGAATTAAAATTAAGGGTTTGACTAAAATATATGAAAATTATAAATAATATGGTGGTTGACAATTTAAAATATTATAGCTCTATAAGTGGAGACCAGGAAGTCTTCAGGGTCTTCGTGCTGGAGCAAGGAGAGCTGAAGGAACCCCTGTTAGAATTTAGCCACAGACCCATCATTGTTAAGTATCTATCTATCTCTTTCCTATCTTTCCCTCTCTTTACTACTACTATTACTTTGATTTAATAAAGTTACTAAGCTACAAAAAAAATATAGCTCAAATCAAAATGACATTCAATAGTTTTTTTATTTACAAAATAGGTGGAGAGAGTGAAAGTTGAGAAATACAAAAAGAGGGTAGAGAAAATATTTAGCCTGTCATACTAAATATTTCTCTGGTGCTCAACTCAGGCCAGCATGACTTGTTAACCCTTGACCCAAATTAATCTATCTCCAGAAGTCAGGAAAGGAAACCCAGCTATTCACTCACCCAAGTTTCCTCTCAAAAACAGTTTGAGCTGAAGACAAAGACGATTCCTGAAATCAACTTCTAGCCGCAGAAGTTCAGGGCTTTTATAGTAACTTCTTGTCCCTTCCCCCTTCACAGTGGCCAATCTCAACTTTCAAATTGTTTAGCACTGCCCAGGGGGACAGTGTCTTGCAGTATCCACTTCTGGAGGTGTAAACTCTTATCAAAAGGATTCACAATTTCCTGACTGATTGAGTGGTTACCCACTATCTGGTAAGTTCTATCTAGGGGTACTAAAAGAAAGTCTGATTCACACTTCACAGTCTGATGAGGTTGGGGTTGGGGTACATAAGTTAGTGTTAACCAAGTGTTAACTCAAAATAGACAAAAAGAATAAAGAATTTCCTTTCATAATACTAGCTCATTACTAAGGTCATTGAATCTCTCTCTCACTATCACAAAACTATATGGAATTTTAGATATTAAAATAGCTCCAGAACTAGGAACTAAGAGATAGTAGAAGAGAAAAAATAGGGATTAGCATGAACAAGAAAGGAAGTGGAATAAAAATAGTCAGATTTCTGAAATATAGGCCTATTTTTATCTTGTTTCTGTCTTCTTCCCCACTCTTCCACTTACATATTATCCTTGCCTAAATTCTAAATTTTCTCTTTTCCACTCTTCAAAGTTAAATCTACAGATTTTAGAAACCTAGTCAAAAATAACCTGTCCAAGCTGGAAAAATGTTACAATGCAATTAGAGGTAACAAGCACATCATTCTTGTTAAATGATGCTCCATGAATAAAGGGAATAAGAGTTATAAGTTGTTAAAGGGCTCTTTTGTGTGGGAAAGCAATCTAGAAGACAAGTGGTAGACAAGAAACTGGATAGGAGAAGCAAATTTGCTTCTTTCATAGGGCCATAAATGATAGGAGAGGGGACATAATGTACTGCAAAGCAAATTGAAAAAACAAACCAGAAGTGTAGATAAGAGACTTAGACTTATAGCCTGGTTATGATGACATAGCCATGTGATGTTGATCATCATTTAAATTCGGTGAGATTTTTTCATCTGTAAAATGGGGATGAAAATATTTGAACTATTGAGCTCATAGGTGAATTTATTTTGGTTTTTTATACTAATATATTTTAATAATAAGTTTATTATATAAGATTATATAATTATAAAATTATATATAATTTCCAAATTATATATTTTTAATAATTGTATTTTGATACTTTGCAATCCATGTCCTCTCTTTCCCTCCCACCACCTACCCTTTTAAAAAGATAGATAATATGATATTTGTTTTACATGTGTTATTATCTAATATATATTTCCATGTTGGTCATATTGTGAAAGAAGAAACATTGTTTACATAAGAGTAAAATTCATGGAGGGAATAAATTAAAGAATGATATATCTCAATTTGCATTCATACTCTATTTATTCTATGTTAGTGGATATCCTTCTTTGTCATGGGGCTCTTGGAGTTGACCTGGGTCCTTGCCTTGTGGGTAATAGTTAAGTCATTCACAGTAGATCATCACACATTGTTGTTTCTGTGTACAATGTTCTCCTGATTCGGCTCACTTCACTTTGCATCAATTCATACAAGTCTTTCCTGGTTTTGTTTTGGTTTTTGTGATCACCTTGTTTATCATTTCTTATATCACAGTCATATTCCATCACAAGCCTATACTACAACTTGTTTAGCCATTCCCCAATTGCTGGACATTCCTTCAGGTTCAAGTACTTGCATCACCAAAAGAGGTGCAAAAAATATTTTTGCACAAGTAAGTTCTTTTCCTCTATCTTTAATATTTTAGGGATACAAATCTAATAGAACATTATTGGGTCAAAGGGCATAGTCTTATGATCATTTGAGCATGGTTCTAAATTAGTCTCTAGAATAGTTTTATCAGTTCACAGCTCACCAATAGTGTATTAGTGTCTCAAATTTTTAGCATCCTTTATTTACATTCATCATTTTCCTTTTTTGGCATGTTAACCAACATGATGGTCATAGAGGGATATCTCAGAGTTGCATGAATTTGCATTTTTCTAATCAATAGTTATTTGTCCTCTTCTCTGATTCTGGACAATTTATACTTCTTTAATTACTCATCTATTTCAATTAGATCATTAGATTTATTGGCATGTATTTGAGCAAAATATTTCTAACAGTTGCTTTACTTTTCCCTTCATTGGTTGTCATTTCACCCTTTTCATTTTTAGTACTGGTAATTTCATTTTCTTCCTTCTTTTTGTCAATCAAATTAATAAATAGTTTATTTTATTGTTTTTTCTTACAATGTGAACTCATTTTACTAGGTCAGTGGTTTCTTACTTTAAATATTACTAATATCTTCATTGATTTTCAGGATTTATAATTTGGTTTTTAATTCAAGGTTTTTAATTTGTTCTTTTTATTTTTTTAATTGAATATACACTTCATTGATCTTCTTTTATCTGTTTTATTGATGTAAATATTTAGAGATATAGATTATTCCCTAAGTACTGTCTTGGGAATTTTGTATGTTGTCTCCTTCCCATTCTCTTTAATAAAATTGTTTATTGTTTCTGTGATTTGTCTTTGACCCACTGATTCTTTAAAATAAGGTTATTTAGTTTCCAAATAATTTCTATTTTTTCTCCTTTCTTTTGTTCAGTGTGTCTTTTATAGCATTATGGTCTGAATAGGAGGCATTTAATGTTTCTGCTTTTCTACATTGGTCCTGAGGCTTTTATATCTTACTATATAAATAATTTTTGTGAAGGGGCCATGTACTTCTGAAAAAAAAAGGTAGAGTCCTTTTCTGTTCCCATTCAGTTTTTTTAAGAGACCTGTCAAATCTAACTTTTCTAAAATTTTATTGACTCCCTCAATTTCTTTCTTATTTTTAAAATTTAATTTAATTCTCACAGGGAAAGGTTAATCTGATTTGACTGGATTTTTCCTATTGTAAGATATGAATGTCATGCCATTTTGGTATATCCATATGCTTAATGTTTATATTAATTCATCATTATTAGTTCTTTTTATCAATCGGTAAATTTTTCCTTATCTCTTTTAATTAGATTGATTTTCACTTTTACTTTGTTTGATATCATAACTACCCCTGTTTTTATTTTTACTTTTGCTGAAGCATAGTATAGATTTTGTTCCAGTCCCTAACCTTTACTCTGTGTGTCCCTCTGTTTTAAATAAGTTTCATCTAGACAACATATTTTGGGATTCTGGCTTTAATTATGTTCTGTGATCTTCTCCTCTCTACCCTTTTATGAATAAATTTATCTATTCACATTCACACTTATTATTACTAATCATGTTTCCCTCCATATTATTTCCCCCTGTTTATCCTTCTCTTTCTCTCCTTTCAGCCTTTCACTGTTCAAAAATATTTTTGCTTCTGTTTACCTGCCTCTTAACTTACCTCTTCCTTTTATCTGTTCCTCCCCTCCCCACTTTTTTTTATCTTCAGCTTGTTATTTTTCTATTGGGTAAGATAAATGTCTATACCTAACTGAGTATGGATTTTGTTCCCACTTGCTATCAATTCCTATTTGCTATCATTAATTCTGAATAAAGTAAGGTTCAAGCCCCCTTATCTTTCCTTCCACAGTATTGATTTTTACATGCCTCCTCATGTGAGATAATATATCCCCAAACTTTCTTTTTCTCTATTCCCACTGTATTTTTATTCTTTAATTTTTTGAATTAGCATCCCATCATATACTAATTACTCCTTGCTCTTTCTATGTTCTTATTCTTTGCCCTAATAGTGATGAAAGTTCTTAAGCATCTTTAGTATCTTCAGTTTCCTAAGTATTTTAGGTATCTTAGGTACTATGTGAAAGAGAATTCTTTACTTTATTGTCTATCTTGAGTTAATACTAACTTAAGAACCCCTACTTAATACCTCACTAGACTCAAGACAGGAATAATTCTCCTTTGTCTACTTTTGAAATGAATTAACAAAAGCTTGAACACCCTGGTCATCACTAGGTGGAGGAGTTTTATATCCTTTCATCTCAATTAGTCAGGAAATGAGAATTCCTATCTCAGTCAGCCAGGAATCTATGAACTCTTTTAATGAGTATTCATCTCTCCAGAAGGTGAAATTTAGAAAACTCACACCCTTATATGAGAACTTAACCTTCGGAAGGTAATAAGTCGATCTCACAAATACTGCCTCCCGGACAGTGCTAAACAATTTGGAAACTGTGATTGCCTCCTGTAAAAAGGGGAAGGGACAAGAAGTCACCCTAAAAGCAGGCCCTGAACTGCCTGAGATGAGATTGTCTTTGAGAAAACAATCTGAAGAGATTGTCTTCTGGAGATAGTTTTCTGACTGGGGAGAGTCTTTGAGGGACCTTTACTGGAGACTATGACTTGTATCATGGGCTTGGAGCTGGGTTTCAATTTAGACCCTGACTCCTGGACTACTTCATTGGGTGAGTGAAAGGCTGACTCAATTATTAGTTTCCTAAGAGACTAGCTTCCATCTTGGAGGAGGCCACATGGTTACTCACTACCAGCCTTCCTTGGTTGAGAGTTAATTAATCTCTGCCTGGATTAAGCAGACCCACAGTAAAACATTTAGGTTGATAGGATAAATAACTTCTCTACCCTCACATTAAGCTGGACCTTGTTGGGTTGAGTTCTTCCCACTGCTGCTTGGGCTGAGTCACATCTGGACTTTGATTTGGCTGTACTAAGCAGGGCTGCTCTCCTCCCACTGATGCTTGTCCTGTATTGCATTGGTTTTTATTATTACCCTCCTGAGGTTGGCCAGAGTTGTCTGTGCTCTTTCCCCTGCCACTCCTGCTGAACTGCCTCTGAGTTCCAATGCAACTTGTTCAGTGCTCTCTCTTTGTACCAGTGAACTGAGTCTTCATTGCTTTCTCTAGATGTTCTGGGCTGGAGCACTGCTTAACTCCTCCTTCTGTTGGTTCTATCATTCTAGTATTCATTTTGAGAAGTTTTATTCTTCCACCATAGTTTAGATTGTGGTTAACAGGCTTTGGGTATTGTGTACTTACTTCACTATCTGGATCTGATCTCTAGTATTCCCTAAGTCAGTGGGTTGAGTAAGTGACACCTCTGCTGCTTTAGTTATATTCTAAAACTATAGTTTAAAAGAAAGCTTTTCATAAAACACAAAGTGTTACTTTCCCTGTAACTTTGACTCATGACATTACTTTATCTTCCCTGGTTGGATTAATCTTAAGCTCCTCATGGAGTCTTTGTTTGGATTTGTTTCCCATTTTTTTCCTATTTCCAAGAATTTGACACTCATGGCTCCCTGGTGGCTGTGCTTGATTGATTGTTAATAGTTTCACACAAATGAATTTTTCCCAAGATACCCCAAACCCCCTCATTCAACCAATGCTTAGAATCATTAACTGTTCATCTTTTTCTTTGTTTCAGTGCTTTTGACAAAGCACATTTCATGTCACAATGGCAACACATATTACATAGTACACTAGATCTTGGGTTCAGAACTATCTGTCCTGTGTTTAGGTGTGGAGGTGGGGGGGACCTTGATCAAGCTAATTAAAATTTCTGATCGTCAGCTTTGTGATCTATAAAATGGGGGTAATAACCATTGCTCAGTTCATGTCATTGAGGTATTATGAAAAAGAACATAAAATCACACTTAGCCATTGTTTCTACCTAAATCACACATATAGCTATTATCTGTCATATATTTATTTATATTAATTTATCATAGCATAATGGGAGCCAAGGCAAGATCATTTAACCTCTAAATGCCACAAAAGAGTTCATAAGGGTAAAAATTTCAAATTCTATTTATTAGTAGAGGGATTTCCTTTAATTGGATTTATATTTTATTCTGTTTTCTCAGGCATCTACTTTCCCAGCTTCCTCTTTTTTCTGTTACTTATATTCCATTTCCTATCTCCTTGCATGTGACTTGGATGTATATTTTCCATATCTAGAATATATTGCTGCCGTGCCCTCTTCATTCCCTCCCCCTATTCTTAGAATCTCATTTATTTTTCATTCAAGATTACTTCAAGCTCAAATGTAAGGTTCTATAGAGCATTTCCTGATCATCCCAATTTCTAGTGCCTTCTCCCAAAATTATTTTGTATTTATTTTATATATGTTCCAAAAAGGGGAATAAAATTCCTGCATTGCTTGCCAAAGATTTTCATAAGGAGACTTTTTTGTATTCTTCAGGACATATGAATGGAATGCTGTCTAACATTATTTAATCTTTGCTTTGTTTTATTATTTCCTCGAATGGACTTTCCAAATCCCCTAAAAACGTTTTAACATGAATTGTCCTCTAACCATGTATTCTCTAAACTATATTTAAATAACTGATTTTTGAACCCAAGTTAAAACTTAAAATATTGAAAAAATACTATCAATTCACAATCAAACATTAATAAGATTTAGCAGCTATCATCTTGAATGAAGGACTTGAAATTTCATATTCCAAAAAGGCAAAGGGACCAGTATTACCAAGAAAAATCTACCCAGAAAAAAAAAATATATATATAACATTACAAAGTAGGAAATGGAAATTGAGTGCCTTAAGACATTGCTCATGAAATGATTAGACCTGAATAGAAAATAGGACATTCAAAAAGAATACTCAGGATATGATGTAAAAATAAATGAATTAATGAGCAAAGGAGGTAAAAATGAATGAATGAACAAAGAAAAAAGGTAAAAATGAATGAGAAATCATAAAGTATTAAATAAGGCTAAACTCTTTATATTTCTAAATGGGAAAATGATGCAAATAATTTCTCAGAACTTTATCAACATAGGGCTATTAGAAGGAATCTACTTATAAGACAAGAATATGATTCTCTTTTGTTGGAATGATCCTAAAAGAATAATAGAAGAGTAAGGAAAAAAAGAGATAACATGGAAAAAGTAGAAGGAAAAAAGAATGATGAAATTATCTCACATAATGGGCAAATGAACTAATTAGTTCCAAAAGAGAAGTAGGAAGAAACAAGGTTAAGAGAAAGAATGAAAAAAAGATGAATTGTAGATTAAAGGAGACAGTATTAAGAAGCAAAACAGAATCTTGAGTTGGGGGCAATGTAATACAAAAATAATACAAGTATAAAATAATAGGATGCAGAGAAATACACAGTAATCATAAATATTTTTAACAAAAAATTATTTAAACAAGATGTTTGACTTGAAGGGAAACCTATGTACCATTAATTTCTTTATAGTAATATATCCCTACTGAAAAAGCAATGTTGACCTATATTTAACAGATACATACAAAAAAAGATGAAAATAGTCTTTGGCTTTGCAATGATAAAATTGTATGAAATTATCCAATCAGACAAGTTATGCGAGAATTTTTTGTGAGTTTTTCAGGTATTTTTGCTTGCTGTTGAACAGCGATGGCAAAATAACTTTTTAGAATATAAAGATAAAAGTTGACAGCATGCTACTAATGGGGAAAAGAGATACTCTTACAGAACCAGCTTGTTTTTTTTTCTCCTGCCAAACTCCATTTGTTGTTTATTAAAGCATCTCAATGTCCATTTAGTTTAAAAAATGTGCATTATGCCTCTGCACATACATCAATTACTTTATGTACAATAAAGGAATGGAGGAAGGGAATGAAAGAGGAGAGTAAACTATACTGCAGTAGTCAGAATGAGAAGGAATCAAATTTTGGTTTTCTAACTGTGAATATATTGTTTTCCTTGGGATTAAAGTTCTGGTGTAGAGTTGCAGATTATCTTTTTAGTTAGTGCCTCCTGTCTGTATCATTTGTATCTTCATTCTTCATATCCAACCATACAGGCATAATGTTTCAGTGATTACTGCCCATAAAAATCAGAATCCAATCTGACAAATCCTGCTACACACAATAGGCTTTCTTACTTTACCAAGTGGTGTATGCCTCTTAATCTTAACCTGCACCACCAAACCATCCTTGTCTTGCCACCTTCAAATTAATGTGGTTGTTGATTTTGGTCTTGACTCCTTTCTTTGGATTCTAGTTGGACATAATGAATTGAGAGGTCACCTCACCTGATGTTTCACAAAAGAGGTCCCAAGATCTAGTGATCATAACTATGAATGGAAATGGGATTAACTCACCAATAAAAAATGGAAAAGAACTACATAATGAATTACAGATGAGGATCCAACCATATTTCATTTGCAAAAAAAAAAAAAACAGACTTGAAACAGAAATGTACACAGTCTTTTTTTTTTAAATGGAGCAGTAACAAAATCTATATTTTAATGAAGTTTAAAAAAAAAGGAAAATGTAATTGACTTCTTTACTGGCAGCAATGCAATGATCATGGACAATTCTGGGGAACTTATGAGAAAGAATGCTATCTACATCCAGAGAAAGAACTGTGGGAGTAGAAACACAGAAGACAGGCATTTCCTTAATCGCATGCTTAGATGGGGGAATGATTGAGAGTGTAGACTCTAAATGATTACTCTATTGCAAATATTAATACTATGGAAATTGGTCTTGATCAATAATACTTTTAAAACCAAGTTGAATTGTGTGTTGACTATGGGAGTGGGAAGGGAAAGAACATGAATCATGTACATAGAAAACTATTTTAAATTAGTTAATTAAGTTAAAAAATTAAAATAAAATAAGGGTAGCAATCATGACCTCAGATTAAGTAAACACCAAAAAGGACCTAACTAAAATAGATACTCAGGGAAAATACATTTTGCTTAAAGATTCCATAGACACTGAATTAATATGAGTACTGAATATATAGGTAGCAAATGGCATGTGATCCAAATTCTTGAAGGAAAATGTCAACAAATTACATGAGGAGACATACTGCAAAACTATAGTAAGAAGGGAACTCAATTTACCACCCTCCAACTAATATAAATCTAACCATAAAATAAATAAGAAAGAAGCTAAAGAGATGAAGATAATTTCAGAAAAAGTTAGATATGATAGACCTCTGAAGAATATTGAATTATAATATAAAGGAATTTACCTATTTGTTAACTGTGAATGGACCTCCACAGAAATCATACATATTATGGCATAAAAACCTCACAAACAAATGCAAAAAAGCAGAAATATTAAATGTATCTTTTTTGGATCATAATACAATAATAATTACATTCAACAAAGAGCCTTTGAAGCTTAGATTTAAAATTAATTGAGTACTAAATAACCTAATTCCAAAGAACCAACCATAGAAACAATGAAAATTGATTCTAATAAATATGACAATAAAGAGATAGCATACTCAAATTTGTGGGTTACTTACTTAAGCAATACTTAAGGAAGAATATATATATATATATATATACACATATATATAGAAACTTATATCAATAAAATAGAAAAAAAAGCAGATTCTAAAATTGGGCATGCGACTAAAAAACTAGATAAAACAAATTAAAAACTAAATTAGTAACCAAAATGACAATCCTAAAAAAGGAGATAATATTTAAGAATATTTTTTTGAAAATTCATCAAACATAAATAAAACTTAGAGCTGTTCTTAATCAATAAAACAAGACAATTAGCTAATTGAATCTTTAAAAAGAAGAAAATGAAATTGCAAGTATCAAAAATTAGAAAAGTGAATTCACAATTATTGAAGATGAACTAACAGCAATTATTATGATGTAATTTTGGGCAAGTATATTCCAATAAAACTAATGACCTAAATTAAATGGGTGAATATAAAATTTTAAATTGTCCATGGAACAGGAAATAGAATACTTACATAACCCTATCTTAGAACAAGAAGTTGAATGAATCACAAATGAGCTCACTTAGAAACTTATATAAAAATGAAACAAATAAAGGTACCATGTGAGTTATAGTAGAGAAGTCGTTACCAGAGGATGAGTGAATACATATCTTCAGTTGACTCCAAAGCCAGAGATTTCACTGCTCTGGATTGGATTGTCAGGTTTTCTGTTCTCTTCTTTGACAGTAATTCCACCAAACATTTGATTTCAGGCTAGAGTAAGACCCTTCAGACTGAATTCAAAGTTTGACTGAGATTGAACAAAGATACTTCGGGTAAGATTGAAACATTTCACGAACCAACTAGGATTTAGCTTAAATGGAATTTAGTAATAGAACTGACAACCATCAGGAAACTTAAGAAAATGAGGAATGACACCTAGAAGCCTGATAGGAATAACTAGTCTAAACAAGCCTATCTTACCCAGGCTGAGAGAAATCTATGCAATATATTGAGAACTATTCAATATATCTATTCAGATTACCTTTGCTAACTTAACCAATCAACCAACAAGCATTTATTAAGCACCTTCTGTGTGTTGAGCATTATTCCATGAGTTGATGATTATGTATAAAATAATGGAATAGTTCCTGTCTTCAAAGGACTTATATTCTATCATAGAAAACAATATACATAGAAAATCATACAAAATAGCTGTCCATTCTGACTCAAATAGCTCAGGGACCAGGAAATATTTTTGGCAAAAGGTAGAGTTTGAGCTGAATCTTAAAGGTAGTAAGGGATTTCCCAACATACATGTGAGGAAGAAATGGATTTCAGGGATTGGAGAGCCCATGCAAAGGAATTAGGGTAAAAGAAGGAATAGTGAATAAAGATAGGAACAAAAAGTGCTCTTTGGCTGATTAGATTAAGGAAAGGGGAATAACATATACTGAGACTGGAAGAATAGGATGGGGACAGAAGAGCTTATATTTTATCTTACAAGTGATACTGAAACACAGTAGTTGATGAACAGTAGAATGAAATTGTCAGGGCTATAGATTAGGACTATCTCTAGAGAGATAGTATGCATACTGAGGATAGATTAGAGAGAGCTGAGTTAAGAGAACCATTTAGGAAACTTTTGTAATAATGCAAACAAAAGATGAAGAAAGCATCAATGGGTTGGTGATCATGTGAATAGAGAGAATGGAACAAAAGAATGAACAAAATTGCTGTCTAGGGAAGGGGGCAATAATGACTCCTAAAATGCAAACTTGTGCTACCTGAAGGATGTCTATATTTTCAGTAGAAATAGTTGTTAGAAACTGAGAAAGTGACATGAGCTAACGGTGGCAAGAAAAAGATAAGAATAATAAAAATAGTGTATTTAAAGTTTTATTTTTTTTAGACATACTGGTGAAATGAAGAGAAATTTTTTTTTTCTCAGTCATGGCTGCTAAGTGGCACATTGGATAGAGCAAATGGGCATGGAGTGAGGAAGACCTGAGTTCAACTCTGACACCAGTCCCTGCGAAAGCCACTTACCTTAACTCTATAAGCCTCAAATTCCTCAGCTTTAAAATGCAGATATAATAATAGCACATAGATCACAGAGTGGTTATAATATTCAAAGAAAGTAATATTTGTATGATGCTTAGCACAGTACCTGGCACATTGTATGTACTCAGTAAATGCTTTAAAAATCAGTCACTAGGGTTGATGGGACATTGTTAGTAGATGACAGAGAGAAATTACAGTTGCCTAAGCTTTTATTTTGCTTGTTTTCTCTGCTGAAAAAATTATTTTGATTGTGAGGGACAGAAAAGAATAGTTTTTAGGGATTTAAAACAGAAGATGAATAGTCACAGGAAGAAAGAACCTTATATCCTTTGATGAAAATCACCATGAAAATCTACATCCCATATATTGGAAGGAATTTCAAATGTGTCTGAGGATCCAAAAAGAGTGTGTTGTGATAGGGGAAAGATTATTTCAAAAAAGACAAAAATGAAATGTGACAATTATAGCCTAGGGATCTTGTATTTGTTTTCTGGCAAAATAGCAAACGGTATTTTAAAATAGATAATTATTGAATATCCTGAAAAAAAAAAGAAGTGAAAATCACAAAGAGCCAGGAAGGTTTCACCAAGAACAGGTTATTGCAACCCAAACTAATTTCCCTTTTCAATAGCATTTTTCACTTTACAACAATTAGCACAGTAACTGCCCTGAATATTTTAATTGTTTAAGATATTTAATATTTGAATGATGGGTTCTTCTTATGAAGAAAATAGAGCAATATAGGCTATGCTATAATATAGTTAGTTGGGTTGGTATTATTTGAAGGGCTGATACCAAAAAATTGTCACCAATTATTGAATGTCAACTTGGAAGGACACCTTTGAAAAAAATATTCCAGATATCTGTGGTTGAGACTCTGTGGTTATTTCTTTTTGATGACTTAGATAAAGGAAAGGATAGGATGTTTAAAAAATTTATACATGGTAACATATCTAAGACAGAAAAATTAACATACTGAATGTTAATCAAGATCCAAGGGGTATTAAAAAAGGCTAAGATAGTGTCCTGAAAGTAATAGAATGCAAAGAAATAGGGATAGATTTGGTCTTATACTTGAATTTTTAAAAATTCATTTAACTAACAGTTGAATTGAAAAAGATCTTGGGATTCCAGTAGATGTCAAATCAATCAGTTAACAAATATTTACTAAGCATTTGCTATTGCCAGGCATTCTGCTCAGCACTGGTGATATAAAATCCAGTCCAAAAAAAAAAAAAGGCAGCTGTTGTCCTGAAGAAGCTTATATTCTAATAGGTAAAGATAATTAATGAAGCTGAAAAGGTGTGTCTGTGTGTGTATGTGTGTGTGTGTGTGTGTGCGCGCGTGCGTGTGCACATGGGCTCAATACACAGGCATGGGTATGGTAGATAATTTCAGAGACTGAGGGAAGACAGATTTGGGATCATCCCCAAAATTGGAAGTTCTGGGAAGAAGTCACCGCTGGGAAAAGTTGCTGTGGGGACTGTAAGTTCAATATGAGGCAATGATATAATCATATTGCCAAAAAATCTAATATGATATTAAGCTACAATAAGAAAGGGATGACATTTAGGGCCATATAGGTTAGAGATTCACTCCTCTCTATTCTAGTAAGGCCATAGATAAAGTTTTTAGTAAATTAGTACATTTAGTACATTTTAGGAAGAAATTAATAAAATGGAAACTATTGCAAAGCAATCGTGAGGATGAAGAAAGGGAATGATAAAGACAATAATAATGAAAAGTAGCTGAATGGAAAAGTTTTGTTTAAGAAATAAAATAAGGTTAATATAAGGAAAAACTTCTTAATTAGAGTTATACATATAAAGAAGACCAATTAGGAACACATTGCAATAGTTCAGGCTAGAGGTAAGGCAGCTAAGGGATACAGTGGATAAAGCACTAGATTTAGAATCAGGAAGATTCATCTTCATGTGTTCAAATGTGCCTTCAGACTCTTATTATTATTATATGTGGTCACTTAACCCTATTTGTCTCAGTTTCTCTTCTGGGAAAGGAAGTGGCAAACCACTCCAGTATTTTTGCCAAGAATACCCCAAATGGGGTCAGGAAAAACTGGACATGACTGAAACAACTGAACAACAAGAGAAGTAAAAGAGTCCTTACACTAGAGTATTTGAGGTATCAGCCATATGAATTGGGAGGTACAGTTGTGATATATAAGCTACCTCCAGAGCTAACGGTTTCTTCCCTCTGGAATTTCAAACACAGGCTCGTTATATCACTTCTTATTTATATTAAAATGTATAATTCCCAAGGTGGAATTTTAACCAGATTACCTCTGACATCCTATCCCACTGATAATGTTTTCCCCTTTGTAAATTCTACAAAATATTAGAGAAAAAAGAAATGAGAGATAAGATCAGCAAGACTCACAACTATTTCTTGATCATACATACTTGTCATTTTAATGATAAGAACATCTTTATAATTAAATTTGTGGACTATTAATGTTCAAAATTATCTAAAAATCAACTAGTTCATTATCTACTTTTCTACAGATAAGGAAAGAAGGGGGCAGAAAAATCAAATTAGCTTCCCTAGATCACACCACTTAGAAGTGACAGATCCAGGAATTAAACACAAGTCATCTGAGTCCAAGTTTTAAGGACACAGTCACTGCACAACACTAGTTTTAGTGTGAATTTCAGCAGTTGCCATTTGGATTGCCCTTATGACCTAAAAGCTTTTATTCTTCGAATAACCATTGGAAAATTACCTGTTTATTGCAAAGTGGTAATGAGTTTAGGACACCTAAGTCCCTTAACATGTATAATTGAAATGCTGATTTAAGAAATAATCCCCAGAAAATACATTGAGATTTACTGGCTTTCAACCAGAAATCAAAATTAAATTAAGGGATTACATGTTGATACATGATGTCATTGTGTCATTAGTCCTTATTTACAATCATTTTTATGAGTTATTTACTCTTGGACTCACCTTCTATTTAAAGATCATAGTTCAAATCATTAAGATGAATATCTTTGACTAACATAAAAGTTGTTGGATAAAATTAAAAAATAAAATTCTAATAGAAGAAGCTAAATAATAGTTAAATTAAGAAGGTCTAGTTAGGAAATAATTAAAAAATAAACTAGCAATATGACACTTAAACCTTTGTCATAGATTTAATACTATGATTTATTATTATCTAAATGTTCCTTTTTGCTGAAACTGAGATTGATGGGGCCATAAGGCTTTAATGATGGTCAGTGCCACTATCAATAATGCTTGAGTCAAATACTTAACTTTAATATTATTGTATCACAACTGATCATAATTTCATGTCATGTTGTTGAGAAAAGAATGAAGATAAGAGAATGGATTTTCAGAAATTTTAGGGCTGGAATTACAGTTATCTCAGGTCTAGAACATGTTCTCAATCCTTTCTCTCTTTTTAACACAGTAAGAAGATTTTAGTGGCAAAAAAAGTCCTATTTTCTAAAGTGCCTATTAGTGTAATATTGTGTGCTAGGCACTATGTTTAAAAGAAAAATCAGAGAATGTCTATAACTACAGTCATAATATTATACCAGAGACGATGAATACTGATATATGTGTAAGTATAATGCATATGTTATGGTTCAGTCCTTCAATGGCCCATTGAGTCATGGCATGCCAGTCCTTTCTATCCTCTTCTATTTCTCAAAGTCTGTATTTATGTATCTCATCCCCTGCATTCCTCTTTTCCTTTTGTCTTCAATCTGTCCCAAAATCCTGGTGTTTTCTAGCAAGTCTTGTCTTCTCAACATGTTGCTAAAGTACTTTAACTTCACCTTCACTATTTGAACTTCTCACAAATAGTCTGAATCAATTTCTTTAAGTTTTGACTTGTTTATGCTCCCTGCTGTCCAAGGGACTCTCGATATTCTTTTCCAGCACTACAGATTGAAAACATTGATTCTTTGATGCTCGACTTTCTGGAAAATACATAACTTTGATTATATAGATCTTTGCTGGCAAAGTGATGTCTAGTTTTTAGTATACCATTGCTTTCCTTCCCAGGAGCAAGTGGTTGTTTCTTTTTTTTTTTTTAATTCCATGGCTATAGTCACTTTGATATTGATCCTTGAGCTCAAGAATATAGAGTCTGGCACTGATTCCATTCCTTCTTCCTCTACTTGCCTGAAAGTGATAGAAGTTGATGCCAAAATCTTTGTTTTTATTTTTTATATTAAACTTCAAGTGAGATTTTACAGTCTTCTCTTTGATCACCATCTACAGACTTCTTAATTATTCTTCACTTGCTGACATCACAGTGTATATTGTCTACTTATGTGAAATTATTGATATTTCTCCCAGTGACCTTAATTCTGGTTTTGATTTATCCAGACCAGTATTTCAAGTGACATACTTTATATATTAGTTAAATAAATAAGATGACGATTTGCAATCTTGCTGTATTTCTTTTCTAATCTTAAACCAATCAGTTGTTCCATATTTTCTCATAAATGTTGCTTCTTGGCCCATATACAAGTTTCTTTGGAGACAAGAGGATCTGATACTCCCATCTCTTTGATGCCTTGTGAATAACACAAAGGCTTTAGTGTAGCCAATGAAGCAGACGTAGATCGAATCCCCTTGTAAGTAAGACAAGATATCTCTTTAAGAAAATTAGAGATTCAAAGCAATATTTCAAAAACAGTCATGTTAAATAAAGACCAAAAATTATGGATTTAAAGGCAGAAGAGATGCAAAAGAGGTGGCAAGAGTACACAGAATTATACAAGAAAAACCTTTGGATCACTGACAGCCAAAATGGGTGGTTTCTGATCAAGATAACTTGGAGAATGAAGTCAAGTGGGTTATAGGAAGAATTGTTAACAATAAAGCTAATAGAGGTGATGGAATTCCAGCTTAGCTACTTAGAATCCTCAAATAATGATGTTGTTTTAGTCCTGAGCTCAATATTCTCACAGATTTGGAAAACTCAACAGTGGCCACTAGCTTGGAAAAGATCAATTTATGTACTAATTCTAATGAAGGGAAATACCTAATAATGTTCAAAATTGCCAAACAGGCCAGCAAGGTTATGTAATACATATATGTATGTGCAATTTTTGTGTATGTGTAATTTAATAAACATATATTAATTATTTTATATTTATAATATTCATTTTTATTTTTAACTCCCTCAGTTCATAAGAAAATAGTTAGAGTTCTAAAGAGCTTTAGAGTCCCTTACTCTAGTCCTTTAATTTTAACAGGGAAGAATACTAAAGAGTATGAGTGGACTGTGGTCACAGAATCATTAAGAATCTAAAATATAATCAGAAATCAAGTCTTTCTTATTCTAAGTCCATTTCCCTATCCACTACACTATACTGCCTCTACATGTAGCAGAGATGATCTTTGCTTTCTATTAATTGTATGAAGGCAAGAATATATGCAAAAGTGAAGTATGTACCCAAATAGACAACATAGTTTAGGGATATGCCATAGCACTTTCTCCTCAAAAGTGTCTTTTCCATTGATGTTACATATTAATCTCTTCTGATATCTAGTAAGAAACATCTGTGAAGATTAATGTTATTAGGAATTTTTACTCTTAAATGTGACAAATAATAGAAGATATAATAGAAAAAATGAGGAATGTGGTGTTTTTAAACTCAGATTTATTATTCCAATCCTGGAATAGTAAAGCAAGGGTTAATTCTTTTAAGCCAATTTAAAACTTTAAAAAATAACTATTTTTCTACATTGTGGGTGGTTGAAAGTTGGTAGCTTAAGAAGTGATTCAAGCTAACAACAAACATTCAAATTATTGTGTATGTAATTTAATATGATATTTTTATTAATGAAAGCTATAAATGATGTAGTTTCTTAGACTTTTTATGTTTATAAACCAAGAAAAATTATAGCATTCTAGGAAACATTACTTAATGCCAACTGTGGAAGAGTGAAACTCAGACTAGATAGATCAATCAATCAATATAGAAAGTGTTTTCATATACTCAATCTCATTTCAATAGCTATAAAAACAAGTAACTGATAAGAATTTATTAAACTGCTGTTTTTATGCTGATCTGAGTAAATGTGTTAATGTCATTTCATTTGATAGGATAACTTTTTTGGTTTTATATATTTTTGGTGTTCCCACCACAATTTTTTCAAAACTGAAAATCTATACTGTAACTACATTTTTAAAAGGTTTCATGAAAATAATGCTTTTCCTTTGTGGGACAAAACACAAAGAAGGGATTAATGACATTTTTCTGGGATTTCTAAAAGGATCCATCTAGGAGCATGTTTGCCATCTTCCAACCCTTAGTCAAATTACTTTGAGTACACAATTTCAAAGGATTGGCAAAGTATGGGCACCTAGGAGACACAAGTCCATTTTAGGGAACATAATCTATATAGAGAGTTTGAAATTCCATATGAAAATTAAAATAATTATCAAGTTAATTTAGTCCCCCATATTTATTCCATAAAGAATTACAGTATTGAGTGTGATTTTTTTTGGTTTTGATTTAAATTTTCCCATATCTATAATTCTACTAGTAACATCTCTTCAGAGTTTCAATTCTGTATCATTTGCTATTTGCTAGCTATTACCAGATGTAATACTTGATATTCAATTTCAACACGTTTAAAACTGAACTTATTTTTCCCCAGTCTCTATTTCTTCCCATCACTTCTTTATTTTTGATTGCAGGGTTACTATCATCTCACTCAGCCAAGTATGTGCATTTGTGCATATAGCCAGTTCTTGCTTTAAGTAAATTGACATTACAGAAATTCCATGTTATGTAAAGAATTCTTAAAAAATATGTCCATTCTCAAAAATTACAAAAATCCTTTATTCAAAGTAGACAGTTTAGGATAAGAAACTATGGGGTGTGGACAGTGTAAATGATAGTGGGAAGTGGGCAAGCATCTGAAGTTCACATTTGTCTACAGAGAGTGACACTATGCATCTTCCAGTGTTCACTAATGATCCTTGTATTTTTGCCATGGTTTGCTGAAAAAATGCCCTTGATGGTAGAAATGAACCATCGTATAAGTGTAAGCCAATAATCTTGGAAATAAAAATAATTAGAAAATAAGTTTAAAAATTGTCATTGATATCATGTGTCTTGTGGTGTCAATTATGAATAATATAGAGATGGAGGCTGCCTAGATAAAAGAACAAGCAAAAGGCAGTGCTTGCATGAAGTTTACTTAACCGCCGAAACCAAAAGAAGATGCTATTCTAGGGATGGGGAAATTATTAACTATGGATAGAAGACCAGACTCAGAAGATTATTCCTTCAAGTTTGATGACAATTCAAGCCACAGCTGGAAGCCTCTTTGATGATTTAAAGGTAAAATAACCTGAAGGAAGACAAGGATTTACAGAAAACAGCAGTTGGTTTATATGATTTTAAAATAGTGCAGAATTTCATGATGTACAAGTGTCAGGAGAGGCTGTTAGGGAATATATTG